>NW_009918440.1:0-4664 GCF_000696875.1 Nestor notabilis
TTGCCGGCTGGGCTTAAACCACGACATTCTCACAGTTACAACCAGTCTGTTTCATAAAGTGAAGGTACATGGAAGATATTAATGTTCAATGCTGTTTAGCTCTTCTGTAGACCAGCTGTTTCAATACCATTTAGAGGTTCTGTACACATATTAAATTTTAGCTGCCTCTCAAAACTAAGTGTAAGAAGTCTATATCTGTTTTTGTGTGATAAGATGCTGCCAATGATTTGGTAAACAGCATTGCTTTGGTCTGAAAAAAACTGTTCAACATGTTACATTTCACCCTGTTATCTCATGTCTTGAGCAATGCTGTAATCACTTCACATACTGCTCTGCTTAGTCCATGTAAGAATCAAATAATCTTAATCTTTAGAGTAAAATTGTTTGTTTTGAGTTCACAAACTTTACCTCTGATTCCTACCAGTTTTCTACTTTTTCTTTCCCTCAACAAGAACAGAGGATCCCAAGAATCTCAGATTTAAATTATACTGCAATTTACAGTCCCAGAGTTTGTAAGATAATGTGAGATCTAAAACACTGAGAAACTCATCTAGCACAAACAAAATCAATTAGAATGGGTAAAATTGAGACACATCTAAGAACATGATGAAGGAATCATAGAATGGGATTTCAATAAAGAACTGAGAACCTAGTTTTCCTACTCTCTATGGAATCTCTTCCACATTGGTAAGACAGTCAATAATTCCTAAGTCTGATTTCACTGGGTTAGGAGTTGGGAAAATACCTTCCACACCATCAGCTTAAGGTCCATAACATGAAAAACTGGTCATTCATCTCTAACTGGTAGATTTAAACAAAGCAAGGTTTTAAGTGTCTAAGAAGCAACATAATGTTAGAACCGGGTATGTCTAAAGATTACCCACAAAAAATTGTGCCTTCCTGTTAAGCAAAAGCCCAAGGAACATGGCTGAGTTCTTCTCAGCCCTAGAATACAGAAACCTGAGACATGGCTGCAGTTCAGATTCCTTTTCCAGTTGAGATTCAGAGCCACCTTCTACCAATGTGTACCTAAAATACAAGACCACTCTTTTTTAACACCTAAAGATAATGAGTGCTGGAGGTTTTCAAGAAGCCTCATATGACCCTGATGTGGCCAAATCTTCCCAGGCTCCTTCTACAGACAGCAATGAGAAATCACCTGTACCTGAATGGTAATTCAGCACAGCTACCTAATGTACACAGCTACTCTACACATATCAAGAAGAATCTATTTCTACATTAACTACAGAGACAGCCCAATGAGATTATCCATATTAGATGGGAGTAATAGTCAGCAGCATCAGAAACAAATATGAGCATGGTATCAATCCAAAACAGACAGCAATAAGGTTATTGGCCAGACTATGACGAGATGTAACCTGCAATGCAAGCTTAGTAACTAAGAATATCCATAGGTGAGTGAGTCTAAGTAGTCTTTACGAGTAATTGTTTCTCATTACAGACTTGTAGTCATAGAATTTACCCAGGTTGCAAGACACTGGGTTCTAGGCTATCTTCATCCTAAAGGAATTCAAGTCTTTTGTCTCCTGCACCAATCACATTAGAAAAATCATTGAGTAAAAAAAGCACAAGTAGCATGGGTTACAACCCAGCCCTTTTACTTCCAGTTGAATATGTTCAGTTCCAGAAACAGATTTAGTTGCTGGCCCAACCCTCTTTCTTTAGCTGTACAGACATTAACACATTCAGAGCATATGCAAAATCTTAAAGCTGTGACAGATTGCACTCCAGCTTCACGTCCAAGGCTAGTAAATTCACGAGGTTAATGATAATTTGATGAAAATGTTTTTTGCGTGTGCATAATGGTTATATGTCCAAGATGCAGCAGATTGGACCCCAGACCTAGTGGCTATGGCTTACTGAAGCATACTGACAAATCACAATTGAGATTGAAATTCCATCTGCATAAAACAGATTTTAAAAGCTCTATGAAAATACGTACTAGAGTTATAGCACCATCTTGTTTTCAGATCTAATATTCAATCTAAATAGTTAGTTGCTGAAATTTTCCTGTATATTATGCTCTGCTTTATTACTGCACATTACATGTAAAATCTTGGGGGAAAAAAATTCTTTCTTTCTAAGCACACAAGTTAAATTCTAAAGCTCTCCTCAGCAGAATATCAGATACTCTGTCTTAATGAAAGTGATAGGAACTTTTCCAAGGCACAACTGCCATTCATATTATAAGACGAGAAGGAAGGGAAAAAAATCAATACATGCTTCATAGATCTGCTGTACAGATAAGTAGGTCATACCACCCTCCATCACACAGCTTGTCAATAGGGCTGGCTGTGTTATTCAACAACTACAAGAACAAAGCAATTCTTTCAAAAGAGTAAGAATGTGAAACATACGAATAAACTCCATAAAATTTGCCTAGCATATTAGAGCTTCAAAGTTCCACCTAAACATCCTATGAGCTAGATAAAAAGTCATCTCCATTTACAAGTTGAAGATTCTGCAAAGTAGGAGAGGAAGAAGTTTCAAAAAATCTAGAGTAAGCTGAAGTGAAAACCCAAGTGTCTCTGCCCAGTGCCCAGTACAGCAGATTGCACAAAATCTCTAGGCACTGTGGACCTGAACACATTAAAGTGATGTACTTAAATTCAGGCAGCGTATACAGTTATTAATATTCTGCCAGGACCACATTAAAACCTTCATTCTAGAAATATTTAACACAATTTTTCTTGTATGAAAAATAAAAAATAGGAGGGAAACTTGTTTCCACTTTAGCGATGATCAAGAACTATAACTGATGGGATTAGCTCTTTGTATGCACACGCACAGCCTTTTCCACACACAGAAAAGCAAGAGCCCTACAGGTTACAGAAAATGTGCTCCAATCTAATTTCACTGCATCAGAAAGAACTTCCCAAAATTCAGTGTTGCCCTTGAGATAAAATGCTTGAGTGATCCTTTTATATCCTGTATTCTGAGTTGTATGTCACAATCCCAGCACTACAGAGTAGTCATTTGCAATGGTGCTTTGTAAAAAAACCCCAAACAGATATGATGAAAAATGAAAAATCACAAATAAGAAGCTGACCATAGTAATATATACTCATAGAAGTTCTGCTGTTTTCCTTATTCATTAATGAACTCAAGAATTTCAGAATTTTTATCTTTTTTCTTTTCCTCCCTCTCTTCCTCTCTCTTTGAGAATGCTTTTTAATGATTACTGACTATTGTTCATCTAAGGGACACATAATGCAGACAGCCAGTTTATGTTGCATATACTAGATGGCAAATTCTCCTCACTGAAGATTTCCCAGTAAATTAAAAGCCCCCCCACCCCCCGAATATATCTATGAAGGAGAATAATGTCACCGTCAGACCTGACAATTAGATATTTCTATGAAATATAATGATAGTATGTCCCATAACATCCATATACTCACCTGTCCCAGATGCACTTTATTGATAATAGCATTGTTTATAGATATTGAGACCAAGAACAAAGCAATAAGGTATGTCCATGTATCACAGAACATAACTTCAAATCAGCTTGTGCAAGATGTAATAAACAGCATGACTTTAGTTATATATATCTGGTACAATTAAAAAAAAAAAAGGGACTGGTAGAATTTCAAACCTAAATAAAAGATTGAAAGCTGCTTTGTAAAAAATAAGATTAATTAAAAAATTCTAGGCAAAAGTTTGTTGATCAGAGGCTACAGAAACAGGAATATCTATATAATGAAAATAGAGCATGATAGCAATCATTAAACATGGTCAAGTTCAACACTGAAAAATTCTCACTAAATAGGACATTTTGATTGAAATTAAATTTCTATGAAATAATCACAGTAAGATAACAGAAAGTTACAAGACTCAACCACATCCCATTTTAGTATTTCAGACTATCTCTGTTACTTCTCAAGGTACTGCACTTTATATGGGCAATGAAATTCATAAATTAATCCTTTAGATTACATATTCATCTTCTGTTTTAGTCCACCCTTAATATTCATTTATTCACTTTGTATCTCACAGCACTGAAATATTTCAGTTTAGTTCCTTCATTTAGTGCATTGTAGCCAGGAAGCTCTTTCATCACTTACCTATCAATATATTACTTGCTTTGTTTCCTGCCTGACCAATTTGGTGGCCTTCTATGATGGGGCTACAGAACTGATGGACAGCAGCAGAGCAGTTGACGTCATCTACCTGGACTTGTGCAAGGCATTCGACACTGGCCCACATGACATCCTTGTCTCTAAACTGGAGAGACACCAATTTGATGGATGGACCACTCAGTGGATAAAGAATTGGCTGGATGGCCGCAGACAAAGAGTTGTGGTCAACGGTTCAATGTCCACATGGAGACCAGTAACGAGTGGTGACCCTCAGGGATCGGTGTTGGGACCTGTGTTGTTTAACATCTTTGTCGGTGACAATGGAATTGAGTGCGCCCTCAGCAAGTTTGCCTACGACACCAAGCTGTGTGGCTCGGTTGATATGCTGGAGGGAAGGGATGCCATCCAGAGGGACCTGGACATGCTTGCGAGGTGGGCCAATGCCAACCTCATGAAGTTTAACCAAGACAAGTGCAAGGTCCTGTGGGAGACAATGGAAACTACATGATTATTGCCAAAGAAGGTATGTGCTTACCATGGTAAGCACATAGTGCTTGCCTTGGC
>NW_009918441.1:0-34482 GCF_000696875.1 Nestor notabilis
AATGGAGTTGCGGGGTTGGCTCCCGCCTGGGGAAGGCTGGAAAGCCGGTCGACTTCCTGGTTCGGGAGATCTTAAGGTCCTTTCCAACCTAACTGTTCTGTGATTCTAAATGGTGTGGGGTGAAACCTCACAGAACACGTTACTACTGAGACTCCATCCCTTCCTTGTGTATATCCCACAGCCAAGCAACAGCCTCCAAAATCCTAAAGAGAACTAAATTGTTGCTGTCGCAGCGCTGGGAACTTCTCCTGAAACCGTGAAGGGGAGGCTACAGGAGTTTCATGTCTTCCATCCGCATCTTAAGTATCCAAGAAACGCACTGGAAAATCCGTACTGTGTTGTCGTGTCACCGGCACTGCTACATTCCTGGCCGGCTTCAGGGTTAAGGTGGGAGCTTGACACTTCCCTCTGAGGTGGTGGTGGGCATAACAGCTAATGTGAGTATTGGGGAACAGAGTTCTGAGAGCATGCCTGGTGAGAAACAGTGCTCACCTATTCTGCTGCTGGACATGAACAGCCCAAATTGGAGTCAAAGAACGTGTCTCAGTGTAAACTGCATACATTTAAATCATCTTAGTGTAAGAGCAAAGTAACAACAATAGAAAAATAATTTTGGATTGGAAGTTAACATCTGTTTCTAGCTTATTTGAGTACCCCTTGTTAGCTTGGATTTTTTATGGGAAAAGGAGTGATACTTACATGAAGGTTAACATGCTTTCTTTTCTCTGAGGCAAAGGAAGATCACAAAATTAACTAAGTTGCAATGTTGACTGTGGGTTGCAAAGCTGCTGTGTGTTTTGACCAAATGATCTTGGGAAGGAGTTACATTACTTCCCTGATTCCACTTACTCTATGCAGTACATGAATTGTACCCAGGAGAAAGCATACATAATCAATGAAGACTTCTCTGAAGGACATCTTAGTTTTAAGCTAACTTATTGTGCTACTGTGCTCTTACCTCTAAGAACCAGGCAGAACTGCCTGAATATTAAGCCCAGCTAAAAAGTGATTAAATGTTGTCTATGAAGGTCTGAGAGCAAAAGGAGAGACAGGCTTGCCACAGCAATTCGAACACACAGATGGAGAAGAAACGCTCTAGGAAGCTGCTGCACCAAGACTGGTGAAACACTTTGGTTTTTTGCTTCTGTTTTGTGCTGATGAATAAAAACCTTGCCCTAAAAAGACTTGGTCAAAACAGGGTGTCCTCACTGCTGGAAAACAGGCAGATGCCTCATATGTGTGCTCGTGGTTGCTGAGCACTCCTGGTGTCACTGGAGCATGTGATGCTTCTCTAGGGTGGGTGCAGTGGCTTCCTGCAGGTGCTGATTCCCTGGTTTTGGGAGTGGGAGTGCAGGGAACCTTATCCGTAAAAACAGGGTCTTCTCAAGGAAAAAGAGGTAGGCAAAGGAGTACAAATGGGGGAGTTTTTGCTGTACTTACCCTTCTCTTTTTTCAAGTCGCTGTAGGGTGCTGTGTTGCCTGTGCCAACCTGCTGTTCTAGCGAACACTGTCCATAACTTGCCAAAACCACCCCCAGCTTAGCCAGCGGCAGGTTGCTTTCCCTTGCTAGCATTCAGTTACTTCAGACACGTGGGCTGTCCTGTCCTGTCCTGTCCTGTCCAGCATCTCAGCCCAGCTGACTCCAAATGGTTACTAGGGTAAGCCTGGAAAGAAGTCAGGTGTTCCTTATGCACTCTTGAAGTGACCATGGGATAGTTAGCCCCAGAAAGCATACTGTGGTTAAAATGTTTAAATTTTGGTCTAACCAACAGTAGAATAATGGCAATATAAGGATTATAACCATGGCAGGTTTTAGGTGATCCTCCCTTACCAATATTTCCCCTTCTCAAAACCGAAACAACCCCCCCAAAAAAAAACCCAACCTCACAGCATTTGAGGACGATTGTATGCTCACTCCCCCATACTCTATGCTGTACTCCCAGTCACAGTAAAAAAAAAATGCCTTCTCTCCTCAGAAAAGGGGGATGGAATCTGGGAAGGGAGGATGGGGTGGGATTTCAGTGAGCAGGGTAGATCACAGATATGGGAACTCTTTCAGATTTCCGTTAAACTTGCATCCATTCTAGGTTACTGGCCTCTGCTTTCCTGACCTATATCATGAAGGATATGAACAGAAATTAGAGAAAGGTTCTTCTAGAAGAGGTTTTGTAATTTAGCTAATGAAAAAAAAAAAAAGCAGCTTCAAATACTGGTAGATATGAGCTCTCCTTTTTTCACTGTTGATAGTTCTTGGGCTGGGTTTATATAAACGAGCTTACTGAAAGCACTCTGGTATAAATATCAGTGAGAGAGAAGAGATGGATGATTCACTCCCAGCCATTGAAAGTTTAGATGTCTTTTTCAGAAAAAAATAGTAGGAAATATGTTGTCTGGCTTTGATCTTTCTTCATTTTGATGTTTTGCCTGCTAGGGTTTAAAAGGTTTGTGTGCAGTTTGTGAGTTTGTGCTGGGAAAAACTAGGGCTAGCACCCAGTGAACGGCTGCACGTGTGAGCTGTAATGCCCAGAATTAGGTTAGGGACTGCGCTTCTGGTGTCGGGGTAAATGATGGATGAAAACTGAGGAGAAAGCTTTGTAAATGGTTGTATCAAAGAAGCTTACAACTATCAAAGCATTCTAATGCTTCTGAAATATGTTTGAAAATTCTGATGTCAGCATTTAACAACATTGTTGAATTCAATTGAGGATTCCAGCTCAAAATGGTATGAGTTTTCTCACCATTTTTTTTTTCTTTAAAAAAACCAAACTAAACCAAAAAAACCCACCCAAACCAACCAACCAAACAAAAAGAAACCAAACCCAAAAACCAAGCCACCTTGTTTTGGTGGGAATGCCCACCAATGCTGCTCTATCACTCCCATCCTCAATTGGACAGGGAGAAAAAAATGTAAGAAAAGGCTTGTGGGTCGAGATAAAGACAGACCGCTCACCAATTACTGTCATGGGCAAAACATACTTGACTTGTGGAAATTAGCTTATTACTAATCAAACAGAGGAGGATAATAAGAAATAAACCCGAATCTTAAAACACCTTCCTCCACCCTTCCCTTCTCACTCATGATTTTCTCTACCTCCTCCCCCCACCCTAGTTGTGGGTGTTGTGCTCAGTTCATCTCATGTTCTCTCTGCTGCTCCTTCCTCCTCAGGATAAGGACTCCTGACACTCTTCCCCTGCTCGTGTGGGGTCCCTCCCACAGGAGACAGTCCTCTTCCAACTTCTGCAATGTGAGTCATTCCCATGGGGTGCAGTTCTTCATGAACTGCTCCAGTGTGGACCTCTTCTACAGGTGCAGCCCTTCAGGAACAGACTGCTCCAGCGTGGGTCCCTTCCATGGGTGCAGCCCTTTGGGAACAGACTGCTCCAGTGTGGGTCCCTTCCATGGGTGCAGCCCTTCGGGAACAGACTGCTCCAGTGTGGGTCCCTTCCATGGGTGCAGTCCTTCAGGAACAGACTGCTCCAGCGTGGGTCCCCCACAGGGTCACAAGTCCTGCAGCAAACCTTCTCCAGTGTGGGCTCCCCTCTCCATGGGGCCACAGGTCTTGCCAGGAGCCTGCTTCAATGTGGACTCGTATGGGGTCACAGCCTCCTTGGGCTGCAGAGGCACAGCCTGCCTCACTATGATCTGCACTACAGGCTGCAGGGGATTCTCTGCTCCTGTGCCTGGAGCACCTCCTCCTGCACTGACCTTAGTGTGTGCAGAGCTGTTGCTCTCACAATATTCTAACTAACTCCTCCGTCTGGCTGCTCTTGCTCCTGCACAGTAACTTTTCCCCTTCTTAAACATGTTACTTCAGAGTCACTACCACCATCACTGATGGGTCGGTGTTGGCCAGCCTTGGGTCTGTCTTGGAACTGGCTGACACTGACTCTGTTGGACATGGAGGAAGCTTCTGGCAGCTTCTCACAGAATCCACCTCCACCTCTTTTGCTACCACAACTTTGTAATGCAAACCCAAAGCAAACTACCCTGTGATACAAGATGAAAAATTTAACAGAAGTAACAAAATTATATGAATGTTGCTGCTGCTTCTTATCTACAAATGTTACAATTTGGTGATTTTTTTCCCCCCTCACTGCTAGGTTTCTCACTACTATGCTTCTTAATTTGTGTTTAGGACCTGAGACAAAGGAATTTGGAGAAGAAAATGTATGTTGACAAACTCAGCAGCTATGGTCAAAGTCAGTTAAGAAACCACTTAAACCAAGTTTATTTAGCCCAAAAATTCTATAGTACGGCAATCTCATGAAATATTTATACAACAATTTATAGGTGTTCAGCACAAAACTGTGTTGCTCTTTTTGTCTGTTTTGTCATGCCATGTAGAATAGCAATGATTGATTTTTATCAGATCTAATTCTGGACCTTATTACTGTAATCTCTTAGATAGCATTATCTGTTTGAGTATGTATGATAGAGAGTCAATAATGACTTTATAGGTTTAGCTCCACTCTTTGGTCAACTCCATCTGGGAGAAGGCCAAGCAGGCCAGCAACCTTTTCTAACGTAGCAGTTGTTTAGAATTAAGGTTTTAGAGGTAAGCTCATGCAGGAGCTGTCACTGGCAAGGAAAAGTCAACATTGTTGAGAATCACAAATTTGTACATTAGTCTTTTGGCTTTATTTGTAGGGAGAGGCATCTAAGCAAAACCATTAATATCATGGTAAAAATATACAATGCCTTAACTATTTATTGTGGAGAAGAAAGTAATTATATGCATTTGATTATTTGATTATTATTGACTTCATGAACTTACACTGGATTGTGGCACCATTCCTGGAACTGACTGGTGGTGTCTGGGGGGAAATATTCTCTCAGAAGGGGACATGTAAGAAGAAAGTTAGGGAAGTGTCTTTCAGATACAGGCCCCTTTATATGGGATTTCCCAGAGTGCACAAAGATCCTTCCTTATAGTTGAGAAAACACATCTTGAAGATGGGATTTCATCAGCATCTACTGTTCTTTTTAATTTTGACACAGTCAGATGAGAGGATGTTTGTGATCTTATTGTTGGTAAATATCAGGAGTGCAATTCAGGGCTGCCAAGGTGTGTGTGAGTGACTAGCAGCAAGGAAAAATAAATTGTTTTGTGAGAAAAAAGGAAGTAATCTAAAAAGTTTGAAAATTGCTGCTTTAAGGCACAGAATAAAGGAACTCTTACAAAAATAAGATGGGTAGGAAGGTGGCAAAAGGTTTTATTTTTAATTTTCGTTAAGGGATCTTACTAATATAAATCACTAAAGTTAATAGTTTTGTTACTAGGGATGGATTTGAGATCCTTTTGAATGTTTTCATTAGTGACACAATTGTAAGAACAGTATTTTGATGTGTATGAAACAAAACTAGGTAGAATAATCCTAAAGGAAGAACTGGATGCTCTTATGGATAGGAATAAGAGAAATGGCATGTAACAACATGGAGTAAAATATCATAATCTTGGGAACTAATTTCAAGAACTAGTTGAAATCTTGTCAGTTGATTAAATCTGGTCCTTTGTCCTCTTTTATCTTTATCGTGCAGAATTAAAAGGATGATGCGATGATTAGGGCCAGTGAGATTGTGAGATACAGGTAAAGTGCTTTCAGTTGATAAGAGTTTTAGACTGTTGTTACAAAGCAATGGTAAGGTGTTTAGAACACTGTACGATCCCCATCTCCCTTGTTTTGTTCTCCTACCCCAGCCTATTGTATTCTGATGACGACCAGGTAAAATCATACCACGGATGAAACAGTGAACTGTACAGTTCACTTCTTTGGACCGCTGCTGCCCTCTTCTGCTTGCTTCCCGTAGCTGTTGCAGCATGTGGTGGTTTTGACGTGTTGCACCAAACGACTTGTGTCTATTGTGACGTGTTGTGGGAAGTTTTCTCAGTGGATTCCTTGAAGATTAAGATGTATTAGATGTTTGCTAGTGATGTGTGTTTAACTGGCATTAATAACTTAGGAGTTTGAAAGAAACAGGGGTAGATCGATTGAATGTCCCACGAACTAATTGCAAGTGCCCCTCCCCACAGTCTGCAGCCACCTTGCAGCCCTCTGTGTGTGTGTATGTCTTTGTGAAGGTATGGTTGTGTCACAGCATGGACGGTAGCTCTATTCCTCTATCGTGATGTAGTGAAATGCAGTAGGTTTCTAGGGCTGGGCACCACACAGAGTTACTTGTATTCAGGTCTGTGCTGTCGGCTTTAGTTTGTACCCTTCCATATTTACTTCACAGAGCTGTAAATGGTCTGGTGTGCAGGCCCTGTGAGAAAGTCTGTCAGCATTGAAACAGCTGCCATAGTTCTGCCCAAGTGCTGTAAAATGGACTTAGGCCAGCATGACTCGCAATGCTGTGGCATGTCTGTCTATGTTAGGTGTTTGTACTGGTGTGAACTTGTGTGTACCTGCTACAGCTGCATGCCTCAGAAACGTGGGGCTTGAAACCTAGGTTTCTGATGCAACACTTCTTGGGTGAAGCAATTTCCTCTGCACAACTTGTGTAAGTAAGTTTATTAATGTCCTGGGTTCAGCTACAGCAGTCATTTTTTCTCCTTCTTAGTAGCTGGTGCAGTGCTGTGTTTTTGACTTTCAGTCTGGGAACAACGCTGATAACACCGATGTTTTTAGTTGTTGCTAAGTAATGTTTACTCTGACCAAGGACTTTCTCAGTCTCATGCTTTGCCAGAGAGGAGGGGAAGCCAGGAGGAAGCAGAGGCAGGACACCTGACCCAAACTGGCCAAAGGGGTATTCCATACCACAGCACGTCATGCCCAGTATATAAACTGGGGGGAGTTACCCGGAAGGCCCAGATCGCTGCTCGGGTCGGGCTGGGTATCGGTCGGCGGGTGGTGAGCGGTTGTGTCCTTTTCCCTTGTTATTCCTCTTATCATTATTATTGGTAGCAGTAGTGGTTTGTATTATACCTTAGTTACTGGAGAGCTGTTATCTCAACTCGTGGGAGTTACATTCCTTCGATTCTCCTCCCCATCCCTCCGGGAGCGGGGGGAGGAAGGAAAAGGGGGGGAGTGAGCGAGCGGCTGCGTGGTTCCAAGTTGCCGGCTGGGCTTAAACCACGACAATTAACAATTCTGGCACCCTGACAAAGGGATCTATGTGTATTACAAGGCAGAGGGAAAGTGCTAGACTGAAGCCTGAGGACATAGGTGGAATTGAGGCATGGCCAGCTTTAAGGCGTGCTAAGATGATGATAACCAGTTGTATTTCCCTTGCAGCTACCAGTCCATTCCTAGGCTGGACTGCAGCTTCTGCCTAGCCTGGGCTCTCACTGCATGTCTGGCCAGCAGGGGGGTCCTGGGGCTTTCCTCCCTGTGGCTGTATTAGACCAGGCGCAGTCTGAGGGTGCAGGAACCCGATGTGTGCTCCCAGATGGTTTTTGACAGGGTCAGTGTGACAGCCTGGGGGTGGCATTTCTCTTGGAGCTGAGTGAGTGGCAGGACTACGACTGGGGGGCCTGCCGCTCGGCCCATGCTGATCCCAGTCCTGAAGAGAGGGATGGGTGGCAGGCAGCTGCACCACCACTAGGTTGCAGGGCCGCGTAAGCCCAGTGGCAATGGAGCAGAAACTGCTGCTCTTCACTCAGAAAGTAAGATATTGTCAGATCCTGAAAACCAGGTGTACAGTAAAATTCCACTTCTCTCTGGAGGGACTGGGCAAGGCAGGGTGTTTCTCCTATTACCCTTTAACTTCTAAGACTCAGTTCTCTACGATTTCTGATGCACTCAACCTACAGAGTGTAGCAGTTGCAACACTATGGCCCCTCCAGAAGTACGGATCTATTCTTTCTTTTATAAGTAGCGTTAAGCCTCTATAGTGTTTGTTCTTTTGAAAATACAAACCTTTATTTCAAAACAAGAATAAAAGTAAAAATGTATTCTGTGACAAAAGTTCCTCTCCTCTCTTCAGAAAAACTCAAATGCTACCATAATAAAGGCAGGAGAGAATTTCTGTCTCTAGCAAGAAATCTCATGTGTTCTTGGAATAAGCTTTTCCTGAAGCAAAATAATTTGCAAGAATAGATCATCTCCTCAATCAACTTTTGAAAAATTTTATCCTTTAAAGGAATACTGTTCTCGCTTCTAAACCCAGGTGTGTATCTATTATGCAGTATTTATTTTTTGTAAACTTTGCATTCTTTCTTGTATCAACAATTACAAAATCTTTTATTCGCCTCAACAATAGTAACTGAATTAAGATTTGCATGGCGGGTTGGCAGAATGGCATGAAGAGAAACTCTTAGATGTAGTGATAGGCACTTCTGTGTATTCACTAAGAGCAAACATCCCTCCTAATGGTTGACAGCATTCAGAAGTCAGTCAGAAGGTAAATTAATTGGGACTCGAGAAGTGGTGTCAGCTTGTGAACCTAAAGACGACTGTCACCTTGTATTTTCCTGTTTTTTGACCAATTAATGTTGATGTGTTAGGGACTTCTCTGAACATGTTTACAAACAGCACATAGACAAAACTGAACCTTCTTGCTGTGCTGGCTGAAATGTATAAATTCCGTCATTCCAAGGATGCCTTGCTAAGAGCATCTAAATTCTAAATAACTGGCATATAGATAAAATCAGAAGTATTACAGTCTCAGATACTCAGTGTGGGTGTAGCTATACATACCAGAGTTACAGCGCTCTCATTTTTTCGTCTTTCTTAAGTTACCTTTGCTGGGAGGGTGGGAACATTAAATCAGTAGTGTTGTTTAGCTAGCCTTTAAGGACTGAGGGGTGGTGTCACAGAGTGACTAAAAGGATCTGCCAATTGGAGGAGGGTGGAGGATTTCTCATAGAAAGCCTTGTCCTCTATAAAGGCTATGTACACTTGAGAAGGCAGCGCATGCTGCACTACCATCCTGTGGCTGGCTAGTACAAACAAGCCATCTTACATCATGGCTTCGCAAATAGCAAAGGCTTGACTTGCACATTCCTTGTGGAGTGGAATTGCTCAGCAGTCCTTCATTTGTCCTGTCAGTGTAATGGACACATATCACATGGTCAAAGAAACCTGCTCCGTCCAACTCAAAGCATATGTACCTTTCCAAGCAAAAACGTACATGTACACACGTAGCTTACACTGGGTTCCTGGCTTTGCTCCTGAGAAGACAAATAAGATTAGAGCTTTGTCAAGTCCAACTCAGTATGAAGTGGAAACACAGCACACCACGTATTTTCTTTATTGCTGGACTTTTTTTATTTTCAGTAAGTAGGCATGATTCTTTAAAGGCTGAGGTTTTAATAACAGTAAGGTTTTTCAGGTTTCTTTTTTTGCTGTGGACAAAAAGATACCTTTGATGAAAATTTTGCCTTATATTACAGTATTTCTGTACAAAAATAAAAGTCCAAAATCAGCTTATTATTAGCTGATATTCACCAATTTATTTACAGGGTACTGTCAAGAACCTTCATCAGGCAAACAGGTGAAATAGAGAACTCTCTATTAAAGCAGGTGTATTGTATAACTTTGAGTTCGCTAGTCAACTCTGAAGGGCTCTGACCTTTGGCAGTCAGTCTGGGTTGGCGAGTCCAGCCAGAATTATAAGGGAGTGATGTCTTTAAAAGAAAAAAATTATTATTAAAAGCTTAAGCTGACATTATGGAGTATTGAACTGATAATTTCCATATTAGGGTAGTCTATAAATATTCTCAGCTACATCTCTCTTTATAATACAGCAGATACAGAATGCAGACTTCTGCTACTTATACGGTAAAACTTATTTGCAATAGTAAAATCAATGTATGAAAATTTTGGAATTTGTTAATAAAACTGCTTATAAAGTAACCATACAATTGTAACAACTATAACTCTGAACTATTAAAATGTACAGAAAGACTGTTTACACCATTGCACATACTTACTCCCTTTGCTTCAAAAGACTTGTGAAATACAGAATAAAATTAGTCAAATTTTCCTGACAGCTCAAATGTGCATACACAGTGTGCACACCCATGGAAGCAAGGGGAAACAAAATGTTGGTGTCCATCAGGAAGGCTGCCAGCAGCTCTCCAAGAAAGTATACCTTGCTCTTCTTCCCTCCCCCTTCCCACATGTGTACAGGCCAGTAGGTTAGTGCAGAATGGATAAATGTAACTTTGTTTTCAGTGTTCTGAAAGGTCAAAAAAGAAAAAAAAAATCCTCTTAACAGTTATCAGCAATTTTAGGTCAGTACAAGTTGGGTTAATATTGTAAGGCACTTATTACTGCTTGAATCGCAGCGGAACAAGTCTTAAGGCATTGGTTACATCAACTGAAGATAATAATGCTTTGGAAAGTTTCGAACGAGCCAGCAGTTCTAGTATGTGACTATTTCAGCTGATTTTCCCATCCCTGCCCTGTGGTCTTTCTAAAACAATGTTTGAAGATATTTTCCGTGGAAACTCCAGTTCTCAGTTAGCTTGTCAACAGACGTGATCAGTATCATCAGGTCGTTTTGAGGCCAAGCAGCGATATGTTCTATTTAGAGCACAGAAGAACTGGTTTTGTTTTCACCTGGCGCTGCCCTGACTTCCATGACTACTCACTGATCGAGAGGTGCTGTAGCGTTTTTTCACAATCATACTGATGTAAGCTTTCATCAGCTTTGCAATGTCAACCACCTGCCAAAAGAGTATAAAGAGCAAAGTTCTTAGTAAAGTAACAGTATGCGGATGAATTTCTTTAGACACTAACAATATAAAATGGTCGAGCTTTCAACAAAACTCTTTTGCGATTAAACAAGAATACTCAGCACTTCTACCCATCTCGTTGTGTCTTCCCTTTAGCTTTACAGGGATCTCGAATAGATCTGTAACATTTAGAGCAATTACTTAAATTACTAAGTAGCCTGGCTATCAGAATAGGAACACCGCAATAACAAAATCCCTTCTTTCTCTTACCTCACTAGTTTCAAAAAGCAGTTCTCTTTCATCCACCACGATCTTGTAGGTGTTGGCAAGTGGTGCACCAAATGACAAGATATGTTCATACTGGAACACCTCCAGAGGCCTGCCTTCCCCACGCTTGTAGACAGACACTGCATCAGCGCTGACTCCAAGCCACAACTCTTGTGGGAATCCCCCTTCTTTACACTAGAGGAGAAAATGTAAGTTAGCAGCAAAGGGAACAGCAGGAGCCACGCAACCCGTCCTGTTAACATTCTTGTCTGTAACAATTTTTTGACAAGTGCATACTGCTTATCCCTCTTTGAACACAGTCTTTTACACTTCCCAAACTTGTTTGCAAACCCATCAGGATAGCATTCTGTCCCTCTGTATTTTCTGGTTAACTAGTAGATTTAAATAGTTACAGTGCTTGCTAACAGGTGTATGCTTTTAATATCTGAAATTTTTTTACATCAGCTGTCTGAGCATTGTGGTACCATATTTATGGTTTCACTACTTTGTAATGAAATCACGTATACAGGATAAACTGTAGTTTCAGTGTTCAGGAGGTCTTACCTCTACGTCAAAAAGTGTTGAACCATAGCCAGGCCATTCCTTAATCAAAGCCATATACTTTGCCATAGCCTGCTCCTGGTTCATCCTCTGGAGTTTTTTCCATTTGTCAATAATACTAGTCCTGGAAGCTGAGATTTCTTCTTTGACCCACATGTCTAACATCTGATCCTCCTCAACCTTCTGCTTGCTGACAGAGCCACTGCGGAAACTCCTCCGCAATGTTCCTTCAAGAAAGCTGGCTCGTTTCTTCTCAGCCTTCTCTGCTGCAGTAAATGTTTTGGTAGACTGTGTAATGCGAGACTTCAGCTTTTGCAAGGGATAGACTTCCTCCATTTCTGGCACGGTGGTATGCAGAGTGTAATCTCCTTGAAGGTACTGAAGACGCAAAGCTGCAAGGACCTGGAGAGTTTCTTCAGGGGCAGGATAATGTCCTCTAATCACTGCTTCATGAGCCTATCAATCAAGGGGGGAAAGGTAGATTTTATGTACAAACAAGTCTTTGAAAGGACTAAGAGAGAAATAGGAAGTAGATTTACTGCCAGGCAAACCCAGGATCTGAAATAAATGATCCATTAAATAAATCAAAAGTGCTAATTCTCTTGACAAATGTGTTGAACAGGGTTTACCAGAAGAACTGCGAGGCAACTGCGGAACTTGCTAAATGGGAATTACTGTTGCTAGTACAGCCCCTGGTGAATTCACGTTTATAAAAGCAACAGAATTACATAAATAAATAAATAAATAAATAAGAAAATGTAAAGGGGAGAAAATCAGAATCTAAACATCGGATTGGGAGGAAGCCATCTATGTTCAAGGACATTAGAAAAATAGCTGTCTAGTTTTACTTCCTGCTATCAATGATCTGGCTGTGAAAACTGATGTTTCCAGCCAAACAAGCAAAGCCCTGGGACAGCTTTGTAATAATCCTCACTGATGGGAAAGCAGTAAATGGATCCCAGACAAAATTAGTAAAATATTTACATGTTATAGCAGTCTGTAGCATCAGGGATGAGATTCTGAACCAAGACTTTGCTTTAAAATCCTAGCACTTTGCACACTCATTCAAATCTTTGGAAATGTGCAGCAGCTAGGATTTTTTTAATTTCTTTTCATATGATACCAGTACAGGAAACAAACATGCCTCATGCCTGGAGATGCAGAAATTGCAAGCAGTTTAGAAAACACACAGAGATAATTCAGATCTAAGTAAGAGCTAGTGCATTTAGATGTACGCTTAGGATGGAGAAAAAAACCTTTAAACATGCAAGATGGTTTACCTGAGATTGTACATGTGCAGAAGAAAGAGCTATCTTGTTGAAATGGAAGGACAGTATTTTAATGAGAAGGAAGAACTGAAAGATTTTTTTCAGTGCCTCATGAGTTAAAAGATTCAGATTTTAAGATAATGGAGGTTACAGAACTAAAACTGATGACAAAAGGGAACTTTCTTAATTGGCTGAAAGAAGTTGATGACTGACATCAAAAGCAGACAATTAGGAAAAAAAGAACAGAACTGATGTTAGAACGTAGTAAGTCACCACTTTGAGCTATTGCTATAATATTAATTGTAGGGATTGAATGTGCTATGCTTTGTAACTGAAATACTGTTGTCCTGGCAAGACAAACCATTTGGCTAAACACCAGTCAGAACAGAATGCTTCATGAAAACAATCTGCTTCAGCAAATGTGCTTGGTTTAGCTGTTCATAAAGAGAACTATCTAAATCTGCCTCTTAAACCAATAATGTAATGTAAAATATCTGATGTAGAGCTCTCATGGATTTTCTTCATGTTGTTTGAACTTCAACCCAAAGCAGAGGCATTAACTGGCTGACTCTTCTCTACGTAAAAACAGTCGGTCAGAATGGCAGTGTTTCAGGGCCCAACCAATGCAATCTATTGCCCAGATCTTTCAACCAACAATAAGCAGTTCTGGATTGAGCTACTGTAGTAGGCTCTGGAAGAAGACTTTCGCTAGACTCATGGTGTAATATGGTGCCTTAAAAGCCAAACTGTGAACAAGGAAGAAATACTCTATTACAGTCAAGGTATTTCTGATCCTGTGGAAGGGAACAAGGCTTCATGCGTATGAAAATTGAAATATGTCAGTTCTTGGTCACATCAGGCTTGCTTACCAACAGAACATCAGTGTCTTGGCATTGCAAATAGCCTTACATAGAAATCTTTATCTGTTTCTAGTGCCCACCTGAAAGAAGCTGTGCACTGGAAGAATTTTTAGCTATTTGAAATATAGTATAAAAGGAAAAGGTCAGTCAACAGTAATAAATGCCATCCATGAGAGTTTCTGAGCAACTACAGGACTTCATATAATAGAAACTGAACTGCTGAAATACTCAATTTTCATTATAAATCAATTTCACTTATTTATGTTTTTCAGTATGTCTTCATCCTGAGCTCAGCACATTAAGTGGATTTCTGCTCATCACAGCTATCTTACAGTTACTGCTGAGACTGGACTGATTTAGTTTACTATAGTGCCTATAAAATCAGCTTTTGATTTCAAAGAGTAAAAGCTATTGTTCAATTAGTTCTGTACAGTTGCCAACATGGGTCTCTAATAATTAATTTGCTTGCCAGTTACGTATTTTTCACTTTATTTCTTGCACTTTCTTCAGAAAATGGATTCATACATGCAAAATTAATAGCAAGTATTATCCTTTTTTTTTTTTCATGTGGCTTACACCCAGTTATCCAATTTTTACCACTATACATAAAGCAATTCACAAGTAGTGCAGAAGTAAAAAAATCGTAACACTAGGTAACTCACATGTGTTTCACTTGTGTCAGGATAAGCCTTTTTAGACCACTGAACTCCTTTATTTGCACTTGATGCTCGAACAGTAGTGCATTTAGTTAAACAGAAGCATAATCAAAACTCTCTCTGTGCTGCCTAGATCACTTGCTTTTTTACTCCTCTTAAAAAATGCCTCAAACCAGAACCTCTGTTCTTTACCTGCTCAAACATAAAGGCAAATTCCACGCTATCTTTTGGAACATTTTCTGTGTCCAGGAAGCAGTAGAGCTTGAAGTAGAACTTCCAGTGCATCTCCCCAGCTTCAGCAGTGGCAGCAAGCCTGCACAGATATGTGAAGAACGAGAGATAGATCCGTGAAATCAAATTCCTTTCTCTATTGACATCTGAAGAATCTAAACAAGGCATTCAGCTGAATTTTGCTTTGTTACATCTGCTATCAATCCGGTATTGTTGACAGGAGCTAAGCGCTTTCCGCAGTTATATCTGGCTGATGTCATTTGGGGTGGCGGTAGTGGTGTGTATTTAGAAACTACAGCAACATCTTACAAATGCTGACTCAGTTCTCAGTCAACTATTACTAACCCAAATTCTCTTAATAAACTTTTATTTGTGGCTCAGTCAGGTGTTGATAAAAGCAACACTATTAAGTCCTGTTATAAAATGTAATTGCACAACAGTTCAGACATTCCTTTTTCCTTCCATTATTATGTAGATAAAGGAGGCCGATTATCATGCACGTAACATAAGGACGACAAACAGGTATTGAGGCTTGTATTACGTTTTCTTACTAGAGTCCTATAGGTGGTTTCAATTTTACTGATAAGAAAAATGTGAGCTATACTGTGGTGACTTCCATGTGAAGTTAGGTAATGGGCAGTCAGGAGTTCAGCCTGGAGTTCAGTTCTCCCAGTGCTTGGGCAGCCATAACGCTAGTAATGGTGGAAATTATTTGTACTAGTAGAAAGGAAAATGTGGAAATAGTGATGAAAAATATCACTCTACTGGTGTCAAAACACAGAAAAATCAAACACAAGTGAATAGGTGGCTCATTAATTCCTTCAAGAAGAAGATAAAGATGCTTTTGTTCCAGGAATGGCCACGTGTCATACAGCTACATCATCACAAACAAGCACGAGAAAGAGAAAATTCTGAATGTCAATAATGCTGAATTTATTTGATTGCTACTTGTTAGAGTGGTGAGAGAGAAACAGAGGCGTACTCACTTTTCAAACTTTGCCAAGACATCAGCTACAATGGTTCTGCTTTCAATTGCTTTATCAGTAGTTCCATTGTATTCAAACAAAGCGAACATGTTTCTGCTATCCTCCATGGCCAAGCCACGAATTAACTTTTCAACCACCTAATGAAAAACAGCACATGAAAAACCATAGCACAGAAAAGGAGCACCACAGAGTAAGACAAATAATTAGAAGAAAATTTAGAGCTAGGTTTTACATTAGGCTAAAAATGTTGGTAACATGTTCTTATCAGCAGTATTACCTGCTGTCAAATCCCACTTTAATTTTTACACTAAGTAATGTTGATTCTTTCAGAATATGTATGTGCTATCACCTAGCCTCATATAGCTCATGTATTTCACCAACTCAGCCAGAGTCTTCCATAGAAAGCAACTTGGCTCTCAAACACACCAGTATTTACTCAAGTTATTCCAGTAATGCCTCTATTGAATTGCTTAGCCTTTCCTGCAGTTTTTCCTGTAAGAGCGAACTAGAGTTGGGTGATTGTCTGCAGAATAAACACAAGTTACATAGCAGGGATTTCTTCAGAACACACTTGGGGGTTGGAGGGAGAGCTCTGTAAGCTCTCCCTCCCCTGAAAAGAGAGATCGGTAGAGAAGCCCCAAGGGCTTCTGAAGTTTAATGCTGCACTGCTGTCTGGAACTGGTACGTAAAGGGACACGCTGATTTTGTGCCAAAGCCATTCTGTCACCACTCTCACCTCTCCAGCTGTAGTGTGCGAGTTGATTGTAATCTTACAGGAGCCCCCACCATGGCAATAAACTGTGGATGTCATCTCCTGCCTGCTGATCAGAGCTTCTATTTCATCCCGCGATGGTACAAACTCCCTGCATTTGGTTTTCTTCAGAGATTCATAAGTAAAAAGTGCATATTTCTCCATTTCAGTTCCTGGAAACTGGTCACGAACCCTGTGAGACAAACATTACTACTTTAAGCTGCCAGTCTGTGAAATAGAAAGTTTTCTTATTTGAGAATGTTCGTTTTTCCAAAAATACTTCTGTACCCAGTATGCTATTTAATTGACATGGTCAAAGGCTTATCTTCACTGTCAAGGAAAGTGTCTTAACTTGTGGTTTAGGGTGGGATAACTTACATACTTTCATCATTTTGTTCTGTAAACCTAATGGAAAGAAAAAAGTGAACTTTTATCATTAGCTCCAGGAATTTTGCAATGACTCAGATTTGACAGCAAACAAACTATGAAAATCTTCTTTAATCAACTCCACTTTTTGTCAGGAACAGTTCTTGTATGAAGACTAAACTGCACTCAGGTACTACACCAAATAGCAATAAAACATACTTGACTGCACCTTTTTGTATTAGTGTCACTTAGGATACTTGATTTCTATTCCTGATTTTCTTAAAGATTCTCTCTAGACCTTACTGTTCAGCAGTTAGTATTATAAGTATTATATTAAAGTTGTTAGTATTCACTAACAAACAACTTTAATGAACTCAGTTATTGAAAACTGTTGAATTTGGATGGCTTTCAATACAGAGTGTTTCTATGATATTTCCAGTGATAAAATACCAGATTCTTAAGAGCTACTAAGGTTTAATTGTTGTGAAAAAGTTCAGTGATTCATGATCTACAAGGCATAAAAAGATTATTGCAGTATTACAGAAATGCTGTAAGGTGCAATCTACAATATTGGAACCAACCTACAAATGTATCAGCTGCGATTTTTTTTAACTAGGAGGCCAGTTTATGAGCTGAGTTAAACTGAAAAACTAATCAATGTTGGATTTTTTTAATTTTAACAATATAATTTATCAGAATTTTAACAATATTATGTAAAGCGATTGAGATTTTTCACTGATCTTACTTTGGTTCAATGACGTATCTTTAATACAAGCATTTTACAAATATTTATAAAATAATTAGATTTAGCAAAATGATTGAAGAAGTCCATGCTCTGCCAAAAATACAGACAAAACTTTAAAACTACTGACAACAGTTTGTTGTTGGTGGACTAACTTCCCTAATGACACACTTTGCATTCTTCCGCTGCATCACATCAAGAGGAACTCCACATTCCGGTTAATGCTGAACTGTCAACAAGGGTTTATTATTTGCTCAATGGTCACTAATATCTTCAAATTAGATTTGCAAACAGACATTTTTACCTCTAACAGATCTTTAAATAAGATAACGTTCTTCTATGTGCATGATGCATACCTTGTAAAACTAAGGTAAGCAGGATAAAGAATTTTTAGCAGGTTGATTTGGACAGCTGAGTACAGGACCTGGGGGCTTGGGCTGCAAGTCATTTAAGCAAGTTGATACAATTACAGAAAGCTCCCCTTTTGTCAACTGTAACAAATTGTGCACTCAATCTTGTGGGATATTGCTTGTTTCTTCAAATTACCACCTAGATAAATGCATACACACATTTCCTACAACTTCTTTTTCGACTCATTGTTTAGCATAATAGTTCACTAAGTGAATGCATCTTCAAGTCTCACTTCAAGATAGGTATCTAAACACTGTTACAAGTTGTGGTGAATAAAACAGTGAGTGAATAAACTTATTTTCGTGCTTTAGGAATTCAATGCTTCTCACCTTTTGAGATGGAACTTGAGATATTTGAGGATGCTGCGACTTGGCAGAAATGTGCAACTCATGCAGGTGAGTATTTGCCAACTGTAGAGGTTCCCCACGCTCCCAGGGTTAGGCACTTTATTGGTCTGCTTGATGAGCTGACAGTAGAGCTCATCTCGAAGAGGTCGTAAATCATGTCCTGTTTGGAGGATACCCTGGATTATAGGGATGGGATCAGACATAGACTCCAGCTGCTGTAAAGAGTTAAATATCTTGATGGCTTCATCCTGCAGAGTTGTGTAGCCTTTGTCTTTCAGCACTACAAAAGAAAAATAGGGAGAAAGGTGTTTAGACTGAGATACAGAAGAGAAAGCATTCAGGCTTAATATAGGAATTGCTTAATGCTATTCTGTGACCCTCATTATGCAGGATGTTAGAATGGGTCTTTTCCATTTCAAATGTATGATGCATACTCATTTTATGAGTTAATTTGCCACTGAGGTTTTTTCCAAATTTAATGAAATCCCACTTTGACATTTTCTGACAACGTAACTTAAAAAGTCTATCTTTCTTGATCAGTTTTTTTGATGGAGAATCTTCCTTCTGGAGTGTCTATCCCTTTCCCACTGTCACAACGAAGTGAAAAATCTAATCAGATCATAAGTGAAATAAAGCATGACTGTGTTACGGAAAGTGACAAAGATACATGGCATCACTTCTGTCTACAGCAGTAGCATTTCAATTAAACCCAAACAATACTACTGAACTAAATCATTGCCATGACACTGCCACTTGCTTTTCGAGTGCTGGAAAAGGTGATGATTGTTTTTGTGCTACAGGTTATTCAACATCGGCGAACAACTTTTACAGTCTACACAAAAGAACCACGCAGTTCTTGGGTTCGAGAGATGGAATAGATTGTTCTGATGTCTGAATCAGTCAGGCCTACTAACCATCAAAGCACAGAAGAGTACAGATGTATGTTATGAAATTTCTAACCTGACATTATATTATTACACAAAATAACTAGAATTCAACTGCAAGTCGAGGCCATAACTAAGCATCAGTCCATCTGTGGAGCTACATTTAATATTAGGAAGACTTTGGCAGGAATTCCACCTCAGAAGGAGCTAGATGTTCCTGTCCATGGGGAATAAAGAGCAACCATGCTGCACTCCTCCATGGGACAACCTGCTCAAGGGCCAAGAAGATCAGAACTGTGCCTTGCCACTGTACAGGAGAAGGGGTAAGAGAAGGGAAAGGTTTCTGTTAGGATTTTCCTTGTCATTTGAGCAGAAGTATATCACCTGAGTTACCAGGAAGTCTTACCTGAAATAACTTAGCTTTTAATCAACTCCTACCTACCCTCTTCTCAAGGATGAAACTTCTGATTTAAGTCATACCTTGTTTAACATACAGTCACAAAATAAGATAAGCAAATTCATTTAAAGACACCAAATTCACAACCATCAATAGCTCTGAATGACTCATTCAAAACAGATTTCTAAATTATCAATTGAACTAAGGATATTAGAAGACATGATTACATCTATTTCAGGAGAAAATGGACCATTACTTTTTAAAACCATGTCCACCCAAATGTTGTTTCCCATAAATAACACTTCCCACCACAACTTAGGAAACTAAAGCTTGTTAATCGGAAGCTGTGGCTGCTGCAGCTCCTCACATGGGGTAGGAACCAACAATGATTTGAGAAGGAGAGTATGATTCAAGGACACTGAATGAATTCGGTTTAGTTGCTTATTTCAGTGGAAGGCTTTTCAAACTCAGTCTTAGCTGTGTTGCTGAGGGTAACAAACTCATAGTACAGCAACAAAAGCAACCTGGCCTTCTGTAACACCTGTGCAGGAGCACCACAAGCACATGGATCTGTGCTAGACAAACTACTATTCCCTGCCTCCCAGCAGAGAAGAGGGAAACCTGTCTATTTCTGTTATAAACATGTATTTTGCCTACTGTTACTTTGCTATGGCCTGCTGACTAAAATATCCTATCTGGTTTAGTCTTTCATAAGGAAAAGTGTTTCTATGATTTAAAAACTTACAGTTTAGATTGATGTCCCCATATGGCAGTGGCAGTAACGGTGAGTGCAATGGATGATGAGTGTAACGGAGAATAGGGTTTCTCTTATAAATCTGTTCAACCACATCAGCATTCAGGCAGTTTTCCTGTTGGGGTAAGAGAAAAAGTAGGATTTCGGGTCCACCATAAACAATAACGCAATGCTTTGTGCCCTTAGGTTGGCTGTTAAAAACTACGTCATCAGTGTTACCAACACTATTTGGTGCTAAATCCAGTTGTGGGTACTGTGGCTGCCAAGGCACTCTGCGGGCTATGAATGCTCAGTGTTTGCTAACCTCAAGCCTTGCATAAGCTTACTTTATCTGTGTAGTAAAAAGCAAACCACAGCAGAGCTGCAGGAGACAAAAATGAAGTTTCATAAAATTTTCTGAAGTGTGTTTTCATTTTACATTCATTTTTAATTCCAGTTATGAAATACTGGAGTACAGTATCTGTATTCAAGTTTTATTTTAAAAAATACTTCTCCAGCATAACTAATAGGCCTTTTCAGTTAGAATCTACAGGAGTTACCATAACAAAATAGTCCAGAAAAACTGCTGCTGTAAACTTTATGTACCCAGTCTGACATCTAAATACTGTTCTTTGGCCAAGTTTGACAGATGTGTGTCCACTACCTTGTATCAATTGTGAACTCCCACATACGTTTGTCTACTGATCTGAAGAATAGCATTTGTAGTCTTGGAATTTAGGAACTGATACTTCATTTCCATGAAAGAGGAGGTGGCACTCTAAGGGAAAAGGCTGGTAGAGTTCTTCCCTCTTGCATATTAGCAGATCTCCAGAAGGACATTCTCTGCCTATGCATGCAGCATCTCCAACAAGACCATAAAGCAGTAAGCATTAATTATGTTTCTCATCACGCAGAGACATGAGATGCTTAGCCCATGCTATCACAGAACAAGAAAAGAACCATAAATAAAAAATACATCACAAGAGCTGTCTAGCCCACATCCTTGCTGCTTCTCACTGTGGACATGGCCAAACAGGTCTGCTAACTCATGAACCTGCACACTATGCTCTATTGCCATGTATAGCAACCTCTGTCAAGTTACACAAACCAGTAAAACTTGTTACTGTTTTCACGGAAAAAAGTTCCCTCTCTTGCCGTCCAAGTTGCTCTTTTACTCTTTAGATAGAAATTCCTTTATCAGGTCAGTGAATACATTCAGGTTCTACAATTTTGGTCCATGCCACTCTGCGAATAACAGTTTTCTGCTTTATTGCCCAATATGGCAAAGCCAACATAAAAAGGATTTAAGCAACCATTCTTTCCCAACCCACACCCTTCTGCTTGTGCCTACCTTAATATCCTGAATAAGTTGCTGAGTTGGGGTATCAATTGGCGCTTTTGTGTCAATCACATTCTGGATGGCACTTGACCAGCGGGTTGCCTCATTAAGCAATTTTGTATAGAGACGGTAACAATGTTTGCGTCCATATACAGTTACATTCCAATAACCTAGCACAACAGTAAGAATTATTAATTGTACAAGCCATAGCTATAAAAAATACCCCAAATTCTATCTGAAAACAGCTGTAATCCCGTCAGACCCCATGTACTACATTGTGGATCATGCCGGCAGTTTTTCAGGAGCTAAGAAGTTGCCTGAGTACTTAAGTATTGTAATACAGATACTATGGTGTTAAAGGAGATTCTTTCCTTTAAAAAAGCCTAGGAGTAATATCAGAGTACAACCACCATCATGCAGCCTCCCTTTTTATCCAGCAGTTTTAGCAAAACTGACCATAAGACAACACTATGGAATGCTGTTAGCTACTTGTGGCTTATGGGCTCTCCTTCTCCAGTCCTGTCTGTAACAGGAAAAAATGAGACAGTCTTGCTTTGTACATGAGAGTCTTTCATTGTCTGTGGCACACGTACAAACAGGTATAAAGCATCAATTACTTTTTCTGTAAAAAAGTCATTAATTTCACACCAATGAGGTGACAACTATGGTAGGAAGATCATTTCAGTTCAAATTCTCTCTCTGCATCATTGTATGGGCTTTTTATGAAGCAGATGCAATTAAAGAAAATCTATTTCATCTTTCACTAGCAGAAGCCTCTTTGAAGTGTCAGTGACCTCAATGAGATTATATAGGACTGTCAACAGTCACTTGTTATTTGCAAATAGCCATTTCCAAGTTGAAAACCGGTTTTGAATACGCACAGCAGAGCTGACTCAGGTACAGCATGTATGTTAGCACAAAGTGGACTCTTACCCTAGATGTCCCTATAACTTGCTCCACCAAAGTTAGTCCTCATAGTTCCTCAGCACATAAAATGGTATATGAGGAGAGTGCTGCCCATATGTCTTTTCCCAGGTCTTTGATGTGTAAACGTAAGTGTTCATGCTAACTCAGCAGCAGCGTCAGCCTATGATAACTTGGATGTTGGTGAGAACAAATTTTACTCCTGTATACATTACCACTGCTGTTTTTCCCCTAGGAATTCCCTGTAAAATGCCTCAGTGATGTAGGAACCTGATTTGTTCATCAAACTGCAACCATAATAATCCATTTAAAACGTTCTTATGTGCTGTTTGTTGCATGACTAAGTAGTAGGACAGAAGGTATCTGAGTACATATTTGAAGAACAGCGATTACCTGTCTCTTTGAAGATTTTTTCATCAGGTGGGACCACTGAGCAGAGGCTGTTCAGAACCAGTGTACCCAATTTCAAAGCATTTTTCTCTGAACTCTTGTAGTAGTCCAAAGAATTGTGCGTCAAAACAAACCAACGCTTCTTTAGTTTTAATGAAGACATCTTCGGGTTGTTCTTTACTTCCTTGTGTAGCCATCCTGGTAAAGACACAATTTGAATCACACGTTTTTTAAAACAGAGTTGCACAAAATTAGGTTGCTAGAAGTTAAGTTTTATACTTTCAACAACAACAATAAAAGATGTGAACTGTTTAGTTCACATTAAACAACTTTGAGTAAAATTCTCAATCAGTGAAATGATGAAGATATAATAAAATTAATATGAAAACTTTTCAACTTTCATATTTACCTTAAAAAAAAATAATCTTTTCTCAACTTAGAAAAATGCTTTTGTCATCATTACAGTGTTTTCTACATGGCACAACAGGAGTATAATTTTAGCTATATTAATTTGTAAGTAAAACTCCACCATACAAAGATGAGGCTCTGACACTCCTGTGCTGGCACATTATCCATATTGTATTGTGGGAACAATCTCTTTGAACCTTAATAGATGTTATTTACTTTGTTATTGCCCCACTCTGTTCTTACCCCTCACAATGAATTCTTGTCCCTCCACTCTAGTGTCCCCCTTTGACCTTTGGAGCAGGGTTATCCAGTGATGCATCTCTTCAGGAGTGTCAGCATTACAGTGAAGAACACGATTAGCAGTGATAATCACAAATGAATTTGGTCTATGAAAGTAAAACAAGATTGAAAAAGCTTTTACAATCAACATACATACTGTCTATACCTTACTCATCATAACCATATATACTGTCCATTGCCTGCATTTTCTATTCAGACAAAATCCATCCACCTCTAAAGCATTTATTTCAACACCACTAAACCTAAAATAAAAAAAGAAATAAGAAGTAACAGGCATTTGAAAAGACTTGGTTATGTTGGATTCACACCAAAATGCTAGGGCTCTGAATGGTGGGAAAGTTTGCACTAAATTTCAACTTGTCCTATCTCAAAATAAATCTATGGTGAGAAAAACCTCCAATCTTTAATCAGCTTTGGATGTGAATCAGAACTCTAATTCAGGGTCAGGCCTATTTAGAGTGTCTGCTTCGGTAGCTACATTAGCTAAAACAAACTTCAGTTTACAAAGGCCTATAGTGAAGCAGCATGTGAACAGAGTTGCTTTTATTTTTAATGCAGTGCAACCCGATTTGCATAGAGTACAATCTATTTTTAATGAAAGTCTGGCTTTTACCCAATCCTACACCAGGATTCACTGAAGCATGAAGAACTAGCCCAAGTGAACTGTGCTTATGGGTCTCTGGATTAGAGCGGCAGGTTCTTCAGCCTACCAACACTTGCTTTAACCCTTTACCATTACTTTTTTCATCCTGGAACACACAGTTTTTTAGACCTGTATGGGATGTAGAAAATGGGAACAATGCAGGCTGGGCTACCCCATGCTCTAATCTAAGGTGTAAAAAAGGGTAGATCAAACTATTAGGAGATTATGACCAACAAAAGCCAAACTTCCAGGCTCCCTTCTCCTCAGTTTAGGAAAATGACAGAAGCCCTGTTCTTGGGATTCATTCTGAACACAGGTTCACAGGGCTCTCTGCTCAGCTTCTCTCCTTTGAGCTTCCACTAGTGGCTTATATGTATCAAGATAAAAATAATCTATTCTGCATTTGTCAAATTAGTTTCCTAGTTGAAAAACCTTCCATCACTGATTTAGATTCAGAGAACTAAGAAAAACCAACCAAACCCAACCCAAGAAAAAGAATCCGTGTGAAAAATGCTTACAGGAGAAATGCCATTCCAACTTAAAATTTTGAAAGTTCTGGACATTTGTGTTTTATTGTTTAGGAAACCTAGGCTTATAATCACTGCTACTTATGGTGTCGAGGCCAAGGACAAAACAGTAACTTATACCCAGCTGTTTCACACATGGGCAATGAGGAGACAGGAATGAACTCCTACAGTACAAACAGCACCTCACAGCCAGTAACCTTATAAGCAGAGTCATAGACTGAACCCAGATTACTTTTTATTCCTCAAAACACTGTGGCTAGTTCAAGAACTAAGAATATCCTGACAGTTATTTTTTATGCTGCATTGTCTTCCTTGTTACAAGACATTTTTATTCTGGGAAATAATTCTCATCACTGTAGGATATAACATTCCTGCACGAGAAGCTGAACAGAAGAATGTTAAAATGAATTTTCCTGCCTATTATATTGCTAAAGGACTGAAAAATAAGCTGCTCTTTTCCAGGAGCATTACTTGTATGATTGAAAGTAATATTTAATCTTTTACTTTCGGATCACTTTAGTAACTGAACAGTTCATATTCAAAGTAGTGTCAGGGAAGTTAGTGAAGCCCCAAATTTAGATTAGATATTAGGAAAAAAATCTTCACTGTGAAGGTGGTGAGGCTCTGGCACAAGTTGCTCAGAGAAGCTGTGGCTGCCCCATCCCTGGCAGTGTTTAAGGCCAGGTTGGATGGGGCTTTGAGCAGCCTGGTCTAGTGGAAGGTGTTCCTGTCCATGGCAGGGGGGTTGGAACTAGATGATCTTTAAGGTCCCGCCCACCCCAAACCAGTCTATAATTCTACAATTCTGTGATTCCTATTCCATGTTTTAACATGTGGTGTTTAGTACTCTCAAAAGGGAAGCAATAATGAATCACTTTAATGTGTGGTTGATCAATAGCACATAGAGACTAAAGTATAAAGCATCCAATTTTGGCTAGAGAAAGGAGATAAAGAAAGTCACCAGGCATGGTTCTCACTTACCTATCTGGATTGTCAGCAGCACAGACAGAATCAATCAGTCCTACATCGAGTGTACCCTATAAACACCCAACCAGAAAAGGAGGAAGACAGTTACTATTACATTACTCACAGTAGTCTTCTTGGAGATGGGTGAAAGGAGCAGCAGCCAAACGAAATGCAGATTTGGGTATCAGTTTCTCTTAACCATTAAAACTGCTAAGGGTAAAACTAAAAGACTCAGATAAACAGTTCCAGTAAAAGATTATCTCTAGTTAAGCTGGAGGCAGCTCAAAAACTGCTCGCTCTTTTCTATGCTTCCAAACCCGTTTGAATGTTTCACCTAAAAGTACTATCCCAACGTCAATGGCATTCCTTCAGAACAAACTTCTGAAACCATTAAGCAGAAGTTTTTATTTCCCCTTGCTTGATATTAGGTTCCAAATGTATTCCATTTATTCCCAGTGTATGTTGTACAGAATGATAAACACAGTTTATATGCAGGACCAGAGAAATCTCGTATTTTCAACTCTTGGGTTTTTATTTTACTCATTTACTATAACTTTGCAAAACTTCAAACTCACGCAGAAACTGTGGTTTGGTAGGGAACCAGACCATAAAAAACGCCCCTAAAACAACACTCATTTTTCATCAAGGTGAATGATGGGAGACGAATCAGAAGTCACACTCTCTTCTTGCATAGCTACAGGACCAAGGACATGGAGCCTCTAGCCAGCTTCAGAGCTACGACCACATGTAAGGAATCCTAGGTTGTGACTCTCAGAAACTGCGGCCACCACAGTGCCCCTGTTTTCTAAAACTATTTGCTTTGAAAAGTTTCAGATTTAGACTTACCACAGCATTCTGTGGATTTGCCTGCTCATCATGCATCTCTCGGATCTCTTGTTCTGTGGACGCATGAACTTGACTCAGTACACTAAACCACTGGCTGTGGAAAGAAAGGCAGCAGTATAAGTAAAACATTGCTTCTGAACAAGCCTTCTGTCACCTTTGTTCTGCAGAGATCTAGCAGGTTCTGCAGGTTTCTGAAATTGCTTAAGATTCCTTTTTGTCAACATGTAGAAAAGCGGCAAGGCTTTATGTTAGTTCAGGTAACAATGGGTTCAAGCAAGCCCTTCCAGATCTCCCATCCAAGCTCATGTCATACCCTTCTTCCTCAAGACAAATACCTTCTACAAAAGGTGGCATCTCTGAAAAGCTGGCAGTAAGCATACTGAAATATTTGAGTGCTTAGAGAGTACTTGTAACACATTCCACATATTTCATCTGGGAAAAAAAAAATACATTTCTAGCTACACACAGTGCCTTTAATGGGAATCCCAACCTTCAGATTGTAAATTCTGCGGCACTGATAGCGTGGCTGGTAATAGTTTCTTACAATGATACTTCCACAAAGACCACCCAAGTCCATCAAGCCGTCTGAGAGGGGAAAAAGAATAAAACCCCCAAGCAAATATGTCTACATTTTTTTTGTTGCTTATGGAACACTGGAAAAGCCAGCTACTGGAAGGACCAGTGAAGCTGAACCAGAGCTACTGTGTGCCACTCCAGTGGCCTTGTATACATCCATAACAGGAAAAGTGGCAGAGAGGTTTCCAGTACTCAGCCCCTAGTGCTGAGCAGCAATTGCAGGATTTAATTCCAACCACACCTTCTGCTTCTGGGAAATCTCTACCCTTCTGGCACTTGTATGTGATAAAGCTCAACTGCTCTAAGCAATCCCACTGAAATCTGAGGGCAGAGCTTGGCCTATTCAGCAGGTTCCTGAATGCCATTCTTTGAGATAGGAATTTGCCATTCTAATGGAAACCACCTGGGGCCAAGTTTTCAAAGAGCTGAAAAGCCCAGCCTTTAAAACAGACTACTCACTTCTCTGCAGAGGCTCCTCCACCACCGCCAGGTTGAGGAAACAAATGCAAAACTACTGGATTTAAATTTAAAGCTGTCTTTTCTGCAATTACTTATAGTCACAGAATTTCTGCCTAGGACACCGAAATGCTGCCTCCTTAACTCCAGCATTCAGAAGCCAGCTGTTGCCGATAATGTAGATAATCTAGAAACCAAACTGGCAAAATAGCTTGATAAAACCTGTGTAAGTCTGTCAGATAGCACCATCACTGCCATAACCTAAATACTTTCTAACAGTTTGTGCTTTCATTAGAAACAATCCAAGGCATGAAGAATAATGAAGATTTAGAGTGCCTGACAATAAAGAAGATGAAAACATTTAGTTCCGATTCTTTTGTTAAGACTCAGAGGTAACCACAGAGAGGTTGTGCTCAGCACTTACTTTGATGGATGTAAGACAAGGTCATTGAAACCCCTTCAAAAACAAGAGAAGGGTCATCTACAGAGAAGGAACCGTCAGCTGAAGAAAACTAAACCTCAGCTACCAAAAATTTCCCACTAATTAAATTCAGCTTTCCTTTTTGTGCTCAGGAATTGCAGATGTATTGAAATGTCAATCTTCTATTTAAAAACAGAGAAAGACTTCATATAGTAATAATTTATTATTGGATTTTAAAGAACAATTCAGACTTTTCATAATTTCATGTAATCTTTGTGTAAGCAATGCAAAGGAATTAATCATGGTACTTGGCAAAAGACGAAGGCAGATTTGACTCTCCTTTAGCTTTCTTCCCTCTCAGGACCCCCTTTGTCTTTCAGCTGAGTCCTAGAACCCAAGAACAGGGAAAAAGACAGACTAGGGGTTTGAAGGGAATAAACCCTCAGTAATGGCCACCCACAGAAGCATTACTTCTCTCCTCGAACAGATTTCCATGATCAAAAGAGTAATTCCTCTTTTGGGAGGGTCTGTGGGAGGGGGTCACGTCTCTCTTTGTTTTTTTCCTTAATTTCAGCAAAAAGCAACCTCAGATCATGATTTAGCCCATGTTCAAAATACTTTCTTCAACAGCAGATCCAGAACCACCACAGTCCAATAATTTTGTACTTCACTTCTAATAATGCTGAACAGTAACAAAACTTTGACTTAACTGCAAATCCTTACACACTGCAAATCCTTACACACATCCCTCATTAAAGGCTTCTGGGATGAGTGAGAAAAAAGAAATATGAAATACACAGGTAAAAAGTAATTTAATCTGGATGGTGTATTATGTGTGCTATACACAACAATAGCCTATAGAGTCTCCTCCATGTTTAAGAAAAAAAAAATGAAAGAGATGCATGACAACAGACAAGTCTTTATGCTGATAATTTCTCACTGGTCCCTAGGGCACGTACACAAGCTTAACAGAAGAGACTTCAGCTAAGCTTTCATTTTAAAATAAACTCACATGGCAGAAGAATCTTAACAAGGACTGCTGGAAAGCTCATAACTTGTTTCAAGGGTAATTTTAAGGATGTCTAAAAAATAAAGAATGATTCTGCACTGTAAGCATTGCTAAATTTATACTCGGGGTCCTGTGATACAGGTAGGTATGGTACCTTTAAAAAGAATACAATACGAAGCAACTTTCAAGACTTCACAGCAAAGTAATTCAAGTGATGTTGACATAGCCATTCTGTATTCTGGCCTAGGGGCAGCAAGGCAGTGGGTAATAAGCTTTGATTACTGAGTTCACTTTATTCAAATGCCTGATTTTTATGGGCAAGCATATTATTATCTCGCATGAACTGTAGTGTGGGGATTTTCTTTCAAGAATGCACTGAAACTGATCTGACAAGTCAGGCTGGCTCCTCACCTGCCAGGCTCCCCCTGCAGTTTGATATGGATCCTTTAGCAAGAAAAGCAAGACTCTTCTTAAAAATCAGCAGAAAGGAAAACACTCTCTTGCACGCTCTTCTTATTCATGAACAAGCTTTCACCCTAAAATCCAGTCACCCCATCACAATTTTTATCTGAAAATATTCTAGGCTCTGCTTAGGCAAACAGATCCCAACCTTAGAGAACAGTACTTTATTTCAGACAGATTGCAGGGTCTTAAATACTGATTTAATCTATGCAGCTAAACACAGCAGGGTAATGTACAAGACAAGCATCAATGGCTGATGGCTGCCTCTCTACAGACATACTGTATTTCTGAACATTGCTAGTCATAAATGGGTAACAGCCAAATTCTGTGAAAATTTTCACTGGCAGTCTGACTCTCCCTGCTAATGTTCTGTCATGGGATTTTTTAATCAGCAGGCCTTTCAAAAGTGTTAGATGCAATGTGTTTAACAGCCTGAATGTTTTGTGACAGTGGACAAACGAATGACAAGCACAAGTCAGACTGGCACAGAGATTTCATACCTTGCATCCTCAGGAGACTCAGCAATTAAGTGGTAGGTCCTATCGCCCATTATTAGATCAATTCCGTTTTCTTTTCCTGTGTTATCAACAATCTCTCTGATAAAAGAAAACACAAAGATCGAGCATTAGAGGTTGTCAACATTTTGAAAACTGTTCTGCCAAGAGGCTCGAAAACTACTGACACTTAAAATAACAGCAGTCAGCCTTAAACAGGTTCATGTGCAAGGCTCACAATGCAGTTTATCAGACAGTATTAATTCATCAAACTGTAGCTGTGTTTTCTGCCTATTCCTGTACAAATATCCTAACTATGATGAATGTCACTATACCAAGTTGACTACTCTGTTACTGTTTTTACAAGAACTAAAGAAAAGCCATTATCAAGCCTCAAGAGAGGCAAGGATAACTGAGTTGAGAAATGGATGTATTTCTGAACTGGCTGCATACACAAGTAATTTTTGGAGTGCTAAAAAGAAAGCTCTTGGAAGACTAAAAACCAAAAGCAAACAAAACCTGGATTCGTGATTCTGTGTGGTTGCGAGTCAGCATAAAGACAATTCCAAAGATGGCTTCCAGAAAAAGCTGAACACTCATCTGCTGAAAAATTACATCTTTCTAAAGTGTAGTTTGGACATCTAAGTATCGATAAATTAAGCAGCCATGAACTGCAAACCACAAGATTTTTAAGGAATATTTGAAATATTACATCAGGTTTTCCTGAAGCTTAAGAAATCAACTGGATTTCTTTTTTGCTGTTTTTACTGTATTTGTCTGAAGCTTATTAACTTAACTAGCCATACTTCCTTATCAGCTATACCATTCTCATAAATCTCCATCCTATAAACAATACATTCAACCTTTGCTTATCAGGCTTATTAGGACAATTTATCTGCTATTTAAACAAAACCTTATAATTCTGTCCTGTTTTCTTTAATTTGGTTTCTTTCCCTCCCTGTGTCCAACAGTGCCCAGCAGAATCCCTCCCTGTTCTGTGTTTTAAATGCATCACCCTAAGATCTATTTAATTGCACAGGGTCTCTCATGCGGAGTGGTGAAATATATAAGTTGCATGATGTGTTAGGAATGCACTCAGTGAATATTAAAGTTACCTACAAAAGTTATTGCTTATTTCTCATAACATGCAGCTCTTTAAATACAAGTACCCTTTCTTTTAGCTATTTTACACATAAATAGTAATTGATTGAACTTACAGTTCCAGTTAGGTTCAACAGCCTTTATCTGACAATTTTAAAGGTACATTCAGCAAAGAACTTTGATAGGGCACAGGCAATGAAACAATGTGGTGGCAACAAAAAAAGTTGGTTTAATCATATTAGAAAAATATGCCAAATACATGCTAGGGTACATGAGACAGAATAGTAGGAACTTCAGTGTCTATTCAGAGATTTGCTTGACAGCCAGCAGCCCGCTGGTTTTACAAGAGCAAGTCAGGATGCTCACTGAACTATTTACTTTGCCCTGCTTGAAACTGGGCTCAAGCCAGGACTTCCAAAGAAAAGATTAATATAAGCTTTCAATTTAGTTTAAGTACTCTGTTAAGTAAACAAAGTAAAATGGATAGTCGCAGATTGCAAGGAGCAGAGTGGAATGAAGTGCTACAGCCATTTCTACTTTTCTCTTCCTTGGAAGAACACTTAGGCACACTTTTATACAGAAATGAGACTACCAGTGTTAGCACACTCTAATTTTTAAATTTGTTAGATAATAAGAAGTTCATAAAGCACAAAGCTGAATCCAGGACACTCTTTAGAAGGAAAAATACCATCCCTTAGAAATCTGCTTTGATGCATGCTACAGGAAGCATAAAATTTTAAGGTGTAAGGAACTTCAGTTAACAAGACTTAAGTTTCTAAGTTAGGTTTAGTAATTGTTTTTAATTAATATACACATTTTAAAGACTTTTCTACCACTACCACAATTACTTCAAACATGAAAAAAAATCATAAATGCATACAGAAGATACAGCTTTGACCAATGGTAACTTAAATATATTCAGGGCCTATTAATTCCACCCTCTTCAATCTAGGTTTGCCTGCAGCTACGGACTTGGCAACATGCCCCAAATTGCCTTGGGAATCATTACAGACTAAGTAAGGCCTCTAGTCTGGGAGAAAGCATAGACGGGTTCATTATAGCAGCAGTTTTCTGAAGTATTTGGCACTGGCTTAGCTCTGAGCACTCTGTGGACTAAAGAGGGAGCCAAGTAAGGACAACACTTGCTTTCAGTAACTCCATCACACACACTTTCTTGCTTGCATTCACACAATTTGAAGGCAGGCACTCAACATCTTCCCAGATTAAGACCCAGGAAGTATTTAGGTGGAACTATGCCTAACATACAAAGCCCCATATAAACCTACTTGGCTGTTCGGACATCCATGGCACCCTTCAGCTTTTCTTCACTGTCATTTTCAAAGTACATCAACTTGGACTGTCTGAGAACAAACCATCGTTTCTTCCAGTTCCTTCTGGAAAGTGTAGATGATCCACCCCCCTTTTTGTGAAGCCAACCCTGCTTAAGTGCTTCCTGCTTGGAACGAAACCACAGGAAGGTCTCATCTTTCAGGACACACCAGCGTCGCTTCCATGTGTTTATTAAGCCACCTGGCAAGAGAGACAGATGTGGGTTTATACCTAGGTAAGAGAAACAATTATAATGTAAACCAGAAGCGGTGACCAAACTAACGCTGGAAGCTGCTGACCAACAATGCTGCAGTTAAACTGAGTCTCTGCTGTAAGCCACAAAACCAAAGATCTTACTTTTGTGTATCCTTAAGGCCACCAATATTGCTGTCTACCTTATAGATTACAGTAAGGCTCCACATAACAAACACATGCGTGTAACATCTATATAATTATATATACTCATACATATCATATATAAAAGTAATAAATTATTAAAAAGTTTTATTGAACGTGAGAATCGGATCTTTAACACTGTTTTCAATGTATCTCAGTGACAATCTAAGAAAACTTTAGTGTTAAATAAACTCTGTCCTCTCTCCAGGTTATTTGGGGGTAACAACGTTCAACTGAAACCCACAAAACCTGAAAAAGCTACACTTGAGAGTAGGAAATACACTAAATTGATTTCAGTCATACCAAAGTAAGTGTGGCTTTCAGGTAGACAATACACCTCGTACTGTAGTTACATCACAGCCATCAAAACTGTAACCAAACCAATATACTCCTGTCATTCCACAACTTATTGCTAACTATGTCAGAAAGTAAAAGCCCTGCTAGTGATGACTGCGTTATTTTTCACACAAACATAGCTGTGCCCAGATTCATCACTGTTCCTATACTACAGTGATGGCTACCAAAGATTTGTCTAAATTGTAATTCACTATCAATCATCAGAAGTTAAGACCAAGAATCTTAACCAGAGAATTCCTGTGCATACTCTTCCAGTTTCTCATGCCCCTTTGCCACACATATCCTTTTTTGTGTCTTTCAGGTCCAAAATGAAAGTCAGCTGAGGTCCGTAAAACTGGCCTGCAAGGTAGAATGCTGTCTGTGTTACAAGGTTTTGAGAGCAGGAATCAGTTTTCCTCAAAATTTGGCACATCATGACTTTGTGAGTTATTTTGTCCTATTTATACTAGATACTCAATTGCTTACGAGCCAACAAAGACATAAAATGAAACACAGGCAGCCGAAAACGTTGATGTTCCCTTGCAGAAGGGGAAAAACACTGCTAGATGTAAGCTACTACAAGTAACTTGATTTGAGAACAGATCAAATTTAAGTTAGATTATTTTTCCACCCCCCTTTGAAAAATAAGAAAATAGCTTAACTGTACAGGAATTGGAGTGCAAGGTATAATAAACATTTCTGGTTATTTTGAGTATTCAGTGAATCCTGATTCACCCAGTACCTTTCATGTACAGAAAGCTGTGAAAGTAGGGCAGGCTGACACAGCTATAGACTGAATCCCTCCGGTAGGAAAGTTCATCATCTGTGTCAAACCTGGAGTCAAAATCTTCTTCACTGTCTTCAAACTAGAGAAAAGAAGAAATAAAGGTGAAATGATCTCTCAGGGTAGAGTATAGAAAAAACTAGTTCAGGAGTCTTCAGCTAAAACATCTTATGATGTATTAGAAGGACAAGATTCCTCATTACTTTTTATCCAGCTAACAAAGGAAGGAGTACATCGTAGTAAGTTGCAGCCTGAACTGTTTGATCATACACTAGCCCTAATGTCATGTAACAAATCTATAAACCAGCTTTGTAGCTGCTTGGGAAAGTTATCCCCTTCCAAGAGCAAGGCCAAGGTATGCTACCTTGTGCAACCTCCCTCCATCACTGAAGTGCTTTGAGTAACAGTTTAGGAAAGACTTGAAAACCAAATATATTCCACAAGCTGTGGTAATAGCTGTCCTCCACCCTCACCCCAAATAATCGGAATTTCTGTTCTGTATCCAACACACGTCCAGAGTTGTGCAATAGGAAGGAGTCCTCAACAGAGACAGCTAAAAGTGTTTTTGTCTCAGGCAAGAACTGTCAACTTATCCGAACTACCAGGATGGCTCTTTGATGACTGGTTTTTAGTACATCAACCATGATGGATATTTTATTGTCAATGTTTCACTTCTAAGTAAGTCAGTCCTGCTGA
>NW_009918441.1:34513-35508 GCF_000696875.1 Nestor notabilis
GTCTCACAGAAGTATTCTGTGAATAGCAGAGGAAATTATATTCTGCCAAAAAACATTCGTAGGAGTAAATCCCACAGTATACTAGTCACTAAACAGCACTGGAAAACACCTCCTCAGAATGAGTGTCTGCCCAAATAATTTTAACATTTGCTATCATGTGAAATTTACTCTCCAAGTAATCTTGAAATACACCTGGCATTTCAGGGACTTCTATAAGCAGTTTATTCCTCCATACTGTTGCAACTTGCATGCGTAACAGAATCTGGTTTTTATTTTCTGAAATCAATTCCCCACCTGGTACCCTGACTCCAAACACACACAGAGAAGAATTTTGCTTATGAATTGTGTGCCCAACACCATGCACTGAGCTCCTCACCAAATAATGTGAAGTTCTGCATTAAAACAGATAGAACCATACCCTTGCATAAGCTTAGGACTGCAAGCACCATCCAAGCTGCTTCAAACTCTAATGCACTCACCCCAGTGGCATCTAGATGGCAACAGACAACTACGTCCATACACAGTCTAAGCAAGACAAACTACACAATGCAGACATTTGTAAGAACAGCTACAGTGACTCTGAGGCTGCACAGTGGGAAAAAAAGTAAATCAGAAAGCACATATCAATTATTAGATAATAAAAATAGTGATACTTACAGAAGACTGAGCTCCTTCAGAGCTAAACCGGTATGCTCCAGAGCTATTATATGTCCCCACTGAGCATCGGTAGTCTGGTGACCACTGGCTACTGTGTGAATTAGAGAAGGTCACGCTGCTACCAGAAGTAATAGCACCATCTTCATAATCATCTTGGTCGTAATCATAGTCTCCATCGGGAGAAATAAGTTCCACAGAATTTGGGGGTCTACATGATACATTTTCTGGCATGCAGTATGTGGATTCACCACTTGAAGAGTTGTGGAGACTGACTGTATCATGGGCAGGAGGTATAAGCATGGTGTTGCTAGGCGCCGGGATTTTTGGCACCACGGCAT
>NW_009918441.1:35539-78698 GCF_000696875.1 Nestor notabilis
TGTTGGCACCACGGTATCATTCATATAGGGATCCTCTTCCGAGGAGTCATCACTTGTTCTGATGCCACTGGTCCTTTGATCAGAATGGCCATGCTCACTTGGGTTGGGCGAATCCTTAAATGCATCATCATCAGCTTCAAAGCCCTCATCTACCTCCTCCTCAGGATATGGCTGGCTGAAGTTAAAATTGGGCTTTTCACTGCAGGCATTTCCAGTCTGTTCAGTCAGCTCAGCAGGATACCCGCTGCCCACAGAGAGAGACCTCTCAATGTTTCGGACACATTCATCAATCTCATCAAAGTTCAGAGATTCCAGGAACTCCTGGGCTGCTCGACATGCTTCGTCCTCAAGCCGCCGGAGTTCCTCGTCTCGAAGCTGCTGCAGCCTCTGTAATGAAACCTCTGTCAAAGACAGCTCCTGCTGCTTCTTCACACGCTGCAGGTCTTCAATTTCTTTTTCCAGACGTAGGATTTCTTCCACCTGCCTGCTTTCTTTCTGTTTCTCCACCTCTTGCTTCAGCTCTGCCTCCTTCTGGGCTTTCTGAATGGCAGCCAGTTCCTGCTTCTTTCTCTCTTCTTCAGCCTGTATTCAAAATAAAATAAATTAAAAAAACACCCCTTAAAATAAAGCACCTCAATGCAAGATTCCTTTTTTACATTTATTTATTTCAAAAACACTCTGTTCCCACCATGCTGTTCCATTTAAAAGGACCCTTATCCCCACATCAGAAAGAAAAGGAAAGAAAAAGAAAAACTAAAGCATGATTACATTTGCTCACAGATATGGGAAAGCTCAAGTACATGCAGAAAGTTCAATCTTTGCCAGAAATTAAATGAAGCATGAGGTGAAAGAAATTTCCATGCAAACAACTGTATCAAGTTTCCTTTTGCTTTATCTGCCAACTCCTGTAATAAGTTTAGTTTAAATGCCACAGATGCCTTTTATTTTTTTTAATGGCTGGGTTGAGATACTCAAATAAACAGGATGGCTGAAAGCATAAAGAATATAATTTACCTGCTGGGCAAGACGCTCTGCTTCTTGCCTTTGTCTTTACCTAAGAGTGAGGGAAGAAAAGAAGTTAGTAAATCAAGCTCAACATAAGCTCATCACATACCTTTGCTAGGGCAATAGCTCAGTTTGCAGAGATCATCTGCCATGTGGAAAAGACAGCCAAAAATAAGATCACTAAGGATATGTTTGTGAATATGAAACTACCATGATAGCTACAGGCATCTTTTAGCACAAGAAGCAAAGGTTTCTAAAATCACTTAATAACAAATAACCTGAAATAAAGGCTATTCAGACCAAACCCTATGGCACACACAGGAGAGTAATGGAAGACAGAATACTGCACCTTTCTTCCTCCTCTTTTCTTCTTTCCTCCTCTTGTCTCCGCTTCTCCTCTAGTCTCTCTCTGTAAGCACGTCGAGCAAGCTGGCCTCGCCGCTGCTTCTGAAGGATTATGGCTGCTTTTTTCAGGCACAGGAACTTTTTCCTACCACTGAATGCTCTGTAGTTCTTCTGTATCACAACCACACAGTAGAGAACCTTTCTATACCGCTTCCTGGGAGAAAAATAGCAGACTTCTAAGGAAAAAAGGAACTAACGAGCAGTGTCAAGAGGTTTTGCCATGGTGACCTGCAATAATGAGCCCATGGTAGTAAAACAATTTATTATTTCTAGTTCTGTGATGGTTTCCCCATTCTCATTCACATTCTCCTCCCTTTGAGAAGAGATTCTCTCATTTCTGTGTCAGCACTGTGTCTTCATTAAGTAAATGAACATTACCTGTCTTACATGTTCTTATGCCCCTGATGAGGAGATGCTAAAAGGACAGCTCTGTGTGTGTGCACCCATGCGGAGAAAGAATATGCAGAGATAGTCATCCCACAACTCTGAAAACAAGTAGCACGAACAGCAGGATAGCTCCATCATTAAAAAAAAAGCTATATAGTTTTTAAGCAACATGCTGGAGACTATAAGGACAGGACTAATATACACATGAAAAGAAATGACCTCCTCATGCAAACAAGTTTCCTTAAACTGTCCTCAACTGATTTGTAGAAAAAGCAAAAAATAAACATATGGGATGAGCAACTCCACCTAATATATAATGCGTGAAGCCAGGTAAACAAGTGAAATATGAATCAGTTACCTCATGTCATGGGTTCTTTAAGACCCAAACACTTTTCTGACAAAGATTAATCAGAATCTCAGCTGGTGATTTGGGGCAGCCCCAGCCCCACTAGGTGCCATCCAGCTAGAGTTCCTACCACAGGTCTAATGCTGCAATACAATTATATGGATACTGGCTGACCTCCAAACTTCCATACCATCCTATTCAAACTCCACTGTGTTTTATTTGTGGGTGTGGCAGAGATACCAGCTGCTATTTTCAAAGCCACTTACAGGATATGGATGCCTGGTCCCTAGGAAAAGTTAAGAATTATGCCAGAAGGATTTAACTCCATCACACCCCACCCATTTATTTCAAAACCTGATTATTCATATTCTTATCTGGTCACTTACCGGGCTGCATAACCTAAGATGTGTGCTCGGATAATCATTGCTGCCTTGGTGACTTCCACCTCTCGCTGTTTCTCCAACTTGTGTTCCAAGGACTCTCGGAGAAACACCTACACGAGAAAACTTCTGGCTTAACAAACTGCAGAGAGCATCATGTATAGCGGACAGCAGGGTGCTGCCAAGGTCAGTCCAAGCTGCAAGCCTCGGCTTTGAATTCAGAGACAAACACCCCATTTCCTCAACAGAGAAGAAAAAACCAAAATGTATTCTGCTTAGAAGAAAATACCTGCAGATGATGCTCTAACTTTGGATTTCAGTGGAAAGAACCTGATTACACTAAAGCAAATTTTAATTAGGAGTAGGGTTTTTCCAAAAGCAACACAATTATGAGATTCATTAAACAGCCTTTTCCCACCGAAGAGTAACACAGGCCAAAGAACTTGTAGGAGTTACCGTGAACTTCCTGAGTTGAGGGGCAGAAATACCACCCAATAGTACAGGTGTTTCACAGTAACATCATCACAACATGGCGATGAGGAAGGTGCATGAGCAGTCTGGGCTCTGCTAAGGGAAGAGGGCTCTGCAAAAACATCTAGAAGCATGCTTCCTTGAAGTGTTTTGAGTTTTTCCTTGCTGTGAAAAAACAAAACAAAAAACTCCAACAAAAAAAAACCCCAAACCCTGGACTTTTTAGGGTGTTTGAGTAGAAGAAAAGGTAGTTTTTCCCTCTGTGTTTAGGGAAAAAAAAAAAGCCCATCGTCAAAGCCAAAGCAGCAGCACTCCTGAAGAGAGGCACACTTGCGAGTTTTGAATGTTGCTCGAAAGCAACTACATTTTACCACAAATCCCCTAATACTAAGGAACATAAAAAGTCCCACAGAAAGTCTCAAGGCTCCAAGATACAAGTTGCACTGGGCACCACTTTCTAGATAAGTTTTTACTCACGGATAAAGCCTTTTTTTTTCCACTCAGTGGGCAATCCCTCTCTGCTCTGCACACACTGGCTTTAAAAACACAACAAAATTCTGCTTCAGAAAGGCATCCAGCTATTTCCTGAACAAAATTGGATGTTAAGCCCATGTTAAGCCCAGGCTAATGCCTTTTCCTGAGCAGGTGCACTTCAGCTTGAGATGTAAAAGAAAGAAAAGAAAAAAAATCACACTGAAGCTAGATCATCATAATGTTATTCTCCCTTTTTAAATAACATGGGCAGGATAGTGCCCCATCCCATGGTCAGCCTGAAACCAGCGCCCTCTTGTTCTCTTCTACAATAAGCTCTTATGAAGACTCTTGCAAATGTGCAGGCAGCTCCTGAGGGGGATGAGCCCAGGCCCCACGAAGGGAAGTTAAAACAGAGCTCTGGGTCCTGCCGAGGTCCTGATGAGCTGGTTAAACCAATTTCAGGTTCTGATAAATATATGTCCCTAAGATGCCAAAGCACTGTTCAGGGTCCATACATGAATACCATTAACATACTACGTATGGAAGTATAATGGGAAGCACAGCCTAGCTCTGCGGCCAAATGTTATCACTGTATGATTTGTAAGCCATTGTCTGCAAAAATGGGATGAAATATGACTTCAATTGACATCAGCATATTTCAGAGTCTATCCCTTACAATAACTGTGAAACAAATCATCTTTCCCTCTGAGAGTCCTTAAGCGTGCAGAAGAATGGAGGAAACCCTCCAAACGATGCAGGTGTGGGGAGATGAGGATGAGGAGGAAGGGCATTTCACACAGAAACCAATCCGATTTTACAAAATATTTTTGCTACCTCATGTTAACGAGAGGGTGGGGGTTTTTTCCCTGCAGTTCTAACAAGTGACAGGAAAACTGCAAGTGTAACAAGTAATTCAGCAAACTATTTCTGGATCTGGTTTTTGTTCTCTCTCCACTACAGAAGACCTGGGAGTACCAAAGGAGTTATGCAGAGAGAAAAAAGACGAGAAAGCCATCTGCAGAGGCCTGAGGGATGATCCTTGGCAGCGATGGCCTGATGTTTGTAATGCACTCCCTAGTTCTCGCAACATGTGTTTTTAATATTTAGGAAATCTCAGATCCTGCAGTGGGGAATTTTCTCCCAAGTACAACACGCTTTCACATCATTTAAGTCCCAAAGCACAAAATCACAAACAGAGAAACTCTGCATGCAGCTGTTGTCCAAAATCAAACTTGCAAAACAAGCTTGAAAACACACCTGAATTGTTTCAGTTCTCAAATTAAAATACCATTCTTTTAATCAAAATGATCTGATTTTTTTTTCAGGGAGGGGAGGAAGTTGTGGGCAAAGTTCAGGTTGTCCAGTGGGACACATATTGAGGTCTAATGTAACTCTGAAAAAGACTCAGACTAGGATGGCTCTGCCACATGAACACTGGGTAAAATTCCTCCCCTGATTTCAGCCACCGAGCAGGTATTGCGCAGGTAGGTTTACTAGCACGAGTGGAGCTCCCTGCAGAACAAAATGTTACCTCACATGTTTGATACCCCACCTTGTAAGTTTTGATCCTCACCAGTGCTACCACTTGTGGGTTGTGGCAGAAAATTCAAGTGGACTCTTTCCCCGTGAGTGAAATCACCAGTGTCTAAGACAGCAAACTCCTCAGCACAACCATTAATGTTGCTGTAAGGGTTTCAAAAGCACCAACAGGGAGCTTCTTTTAAGGACAGAAGTAATTACCACTACAAATACACCTCTGCAGCTGTGCAGTGTAAACCCTGCCCCCTCAGCTTTGTAAAAGCACCAGCCCCACAATATGCCCAGTCAGATTATTTTACCTTATTCTTTCCAAGCTGCCACTCAGTGCTTGTGTTGTCATACAGACGAAGTAGGACGGCACATTTCTCATTTACATCTTCAGGCAGAGTTAAGTTTCTCATGAGGACTTTATACCTGTCAACCCAAAAGCACTTATTAATTCATTTAGGAGACAAGTTCTATCTTTGCCGGATGATTTCTTTTTCTTATTGGATTTTCACTTTGTTCCCCAACATGGGAACACTGATTTGGTACCTGTGATTCACATCTGAAGCGCACAAGTCAGTGTGCTTACCTTTTATAAAAGTCTTGAAAGGGCCTCCGGACTGGGAAACCAGCCCTCCGAATCCTGACTGTCTCCAACATCCCAGAATAGCGTAGCTGGTTGAGCACCACCGTCTGATCAAACTGGTCTGGCATCTATAATGAAAAGGTTCAGTACAAGGGTTTTAATAGCAATGGTTAGAGATGTCAGGGGAAATAAACAAAGGGCAGATTATATGAATCTGAAATGCACAAAGGCTAAAAACTGGCTACACAGTGTCTTAAAGGATATTAGCAATTCTGAGCATATAAAAATGTATCTACAGGACAGAAGGGGTAATTATAAAATATCATTTCCACAAACACAGCATTTACAGACATTTAATCTCATCAGCTCACTCTTTCCATTTCATGTGTATTTGCAGGCCACTGCTGTGCAGGAAGAACTGACAGAAAGAAGCACATGCAGCTAACAGGTCAAGCTTAACTTTTTGTTTCTTCGGCAACAGAACTTACAGTCCCTGTAGATGATCCCAAATGTTGAAGCTACACGAATACAGCGGTGTGGTACAACTTCACAAAAAAAACCCCAAACCCACAAGGGCAGGAAAGATTTCATTTTTAGTGTAGTGACAATTCATCTACTATGGACAAGGATGCCAAATGCTAAATAAGCTTTATTTCAAAGAGTTTCTATTTGCTACTATTCTGAACAGCAGAAATGTTTTCATCTGTAAATGGAAAAGAGAAAAAAATCCTCTTGTCTGAAATAAGTTTCCCTTACTTTGCATGCAGTTCTTTTAGCATCGTTTTTCATTTAGAAAACAGGTAACTCCACAGCCACTTAAGCCATGAAAAACCTGTGAATACTGATTAGTATGCTCCTGCCCTTTGGAGCTTCAGGAATCCTCTTGTCCCATCTCAGAATCCCCCAAGTCACCCATACTTTCACCACACTTTGAGGTAAACCACCCACAGACACACAAAGCTACTCAAGGCAGTGATAACTGCTGCCTTACAAAGTGCCAGCAATCCCAACAGTGAAATACCACCACATGTAAATACACCATTTATCAGCGTAATCACCCACTTTAACCCACCAGCTGACCCTCCTGCAGAGTCATTTGCACGGCTGGAGTATAGTACTCAGTATTTTTCAAGAAGTTCAGAAGGTAGGATCTCATGGATACAGTCAATGGTTCATACCAGACCTTAAGTTCTTCAACTGATAGAAATGACAGCAAAATCAAACCCTGAGCAATGGCAAATCAGAGGGCTCTCTTGATACTTATTAACTAGCTTTAGAATCAGAATCATAGAACAGTTTGTGTTGGAAGGGACCTTCAAAGATCATCTAGTCCAACCCCCCTGCAATGAGCAGGGACATCTTCTACTAGATCAAGTTGCCCAGCATCACATCCAGCCTGGCTTTGAATGTCTCCAGGGATGACACATCTACCACCTCTCTGGGCAATCTCTGCCAGTATTTTAACCGTTATTGTAAAGAATTTTTTCCTCACATCCAGCCCAAACCTCCCGTCTTTTAGTTTAAAACCACCATCCCTTGTCCTGTTGCAACAGGCTCTGATAAGAAGTCTTTCCCCATTTTTCTTACAGGCCTGCTTTAAGTATTGAAAAGTCACAATAAGATCTCCCTGGAGCTCTCTCTTCTCCAGGCCGAACAACCTCAACTCTCTCAGACTTTCTTCACAGGTGTTCCAGCCCTCTAATCACTTTTGTGGCCCTCCTCTGGACCCTCTCCAATATGCACATGTCTTTCCTGTACTGAGGACTCCCGACAACTGCACACAGTACTCCAGGTGGGGTCTCACCAGAGCAGAGGGGCAGAATCACCTCCCTTGACCTGCTGGCCACATTCCTTTTGATGCAGCACAGGATATGGTTGGCTTTCTGGGCTACAAGTGTACACTGCTGGGTCATGTTGAGCTTTTCGTCAATGAGCACCCCCAAGTCCTTCTCAGGGCTGCTCTCAGTCCACTCTCTGCCCAGCCTGTATCTGTGCTTGGAATTGCCCCAACCCAGGTGCAGGACCTTTGTATTTGTACAAAATCTTTGTATTTTAGTGAACACAAGTATGTATGCTTACAACAAAGAGATCAATACCATCATGATAGGTACCGCCAACAGTATTTTCCATACGTGCCCACCCCATGCCAGCCACAAAGCCACCCTTTGAAAGTCTGTCCACACACCTGCCGGCCTGCTTCTCTTCAGATGACTGATGATTCCCGACAAGAAAGGGAAGGAATGAACACAGATGGACACACAAATCACAAGGAAAAACACTTTCTGCCAGTGTAACCCAAGGCTGATGTGTGCCACAAGCGGACACACAGGTCAATACATCTTTTTTTGTTTAACACCACGCCTGCTTTAGTCCTTTTACCCCACCGAGGCTCAAAAGGTGATGTTCTTCATGAGACTTGAAAACGAAACAGGTGTTTTGGTGTGTTGTGGTGGGGAGGCAGATACATGGATGGAAGTGGGGATACACCATAGCCAAGCACAATTCTGGTGATGTGACAGAAGTCTCTCTCACCCTGAGCTTTGAGAGCCAGATGGCTGCTACACCACCTAATCCTGTTCTTTCCAACCCCAGGCACTTAAAAAGTCAAAAGTCAGCCCCACAGCTGTCTTGAAAGCTCCTGTTACTTTTTAAAAAGAAAAAAAACCCCTTTCTCTTTCCATCCCTGTCTTGAGTTGCAGAAGCAGCACCAACATTTTCACGACCTGTTTCCTGCAGCTATGGAAGTGAGAAGCAGCCCTGCTCTGTCACCAGCAGCTGGGACTGACACACAGTCACCTAACTTCAGATACCCACATTTAAAGAAAAACATAAAACACTGCAAGAGATGTTAACATAGTTATCAAAGCAGGGCAGCATAAATACCATCACAAGTTTAATTACATAAGCCTACTCCTCCACTTTACATTACTAGTTATTTTTAATTACAGACACACGAGGCTACTAAATTGGAGGGTCAAATCCTGCCGTGGCATATCACTGGAATTACATATGCAACAAGTCTGGCTGCCTTGCAAAAACTAGGGGTGGTGGCAAGAGAAGTGCCACAGTCATCTCTTACACTTTTCAATACTAAGTACTGGAAGATATCCTCTCCTTCATCTGGGGATTTTTGACCGAGCCATCACAGCAAAGTCCTTAGCAAGGAGAAGAGCTGCAGCCAGTCACAGAAGGAAATGAAACCCTAAACACTAAAATGCATCTGAGGTTTCCCATGTCTAATGAAAACAACCAAAGTAGTAACAAATGCAGTCCTGTGCACAACACCACAGCATCCAGCGTATTCACCTTATGACTTGGTGATACTTTCATCTGTGGATGAAGAGGATTTCAGGCTCAAAGGTATAAACACTTGCAGGCAGGGATAACGTCCAGTCAGCAGGACTCCTCATACTTAACAAATCAACTGTATGTGCATTTATTGACCCAAAGTACAAGTGTTGTATATACCCCACTATTAAACTGCAGACACTTCTAAGACAGAGAGTGATGACCATCTTCACCTGAACAATGCTGAGAGCAGCACTAAGGAGTTCAACTTGCAATAGTATAAAATCCCCATGCAAAAGGTTACCTGTGCAGCTGAAGCTCAGTCTTGTCTCTTTACTGGTGCACCTTCAGACAGTTCTCCAGCTAACTTTCAGATTTATACTAAAGTAACACAGGACAGGACTCATCTCCGGGGTCTGCTGAATTTTTACCAGTGTTGCTGCGAATAATGGACTTGTTTCACAAAGGAACACTTGCGAAGAAATTGCACTCTTTAAGAAAATTTCAGGTAGACAAAAGAACCATAATGGATTGTAAAAAAGTATGTCTTCCAAAGTAAAAATTCGAATTAATTGTTAAAAGACTCCTATGAAGTATCATCAAATTTATAAAAGAGAAGCCAACAGAAAAGGAAGACAACTGATAGATTTCAAAATTGTCTGATAGACTCTATCAACTTCAGATCAACTCAATTTTGCATGTATATTTTGCTTCTATCAAGGAACGGCAGCACTGAACCATTCCAACACACAAAATCGCCAGGCAACAGCTAGACACACGTGGGTCACAGCCACGTTCAGGCACTGAGCAATATCAATGTAAAATTAACAGCTACAAGTCAGGTCTGTTCTACTTGATAAAGGTGTTTTTTTGTGGTGCACTCCTTCACTGCACAACTTGTAATTTATCATTTCCTGAATCCAAAAGTCTCCACTAAATTTCCACCAGACAGCACTGAAGCCCAGGCTTTAATGCAACTTGGAGTCACTGCTGGTAAGACTCTTGCTCCTAAAGGTGCTAAATAATTACTCTGATCTGTTGTGAGCATCCTAAAGGGCAAAGGTCCTGCCTGAAATCACAATAAGAAGCAGCCATTAGGACAGACATCTAAAATCTACACATAGTTTTCATGATGAAATAGTTCCTTAGATTACAGTCCAACTGAGGCTTGAAAAAACACCATCCCTTTTCCCTGGACAGCACCTTTAGTGGAGACCCCAAGCATCCAGATAACACTCGCAGAACACAATGTTTTCTTGTCCTGTGCATCATTTGTTTCGTTCAAACACAGAGGATACCTGACTGCCCCCACCTTGCTGGGCAAATCCTTCTCCCTCCCTCAACTACTGGCTACTGCCGCAGAGTACAGGCACAATAATGACAGACTACAGCAGCCTCAAAGATTTTATGTAGGTTGGAGGAACTTCACAGGGAGATTGGTTGGGGAAAAAAAGAAAGAAAAACACCCCACGCCCCTTGTTTATAGATTTCTCTTTGAGAACTTGAGTAGCACTATGTCAGCTTTACTCTCTGAAACTGCTGGTTTTCCTGTCTTAGGGAAAGTGTTTTGTAGAAGACAGGCACAGAGAAAGAAAAGATGAAAACCAGGTACATGGATGTGAAAACATTAGTTTTTATTTAAAACCCAGCAAGTTTTCTCAATGTCTTAGTTTTTTAAATCTGCTCTTTTACTCCTAAAACGAAGCCTTGGCAATTTCACCCTGGAGAAATCAGCAGAAATGAAAGAGGTCAATATTCCCCTGCTTTAGAGTGGATTTTGAACTTTTTTCACATCCAAAACAGTACTGGTATTTCTTCAGAAACAGGGGAATTTACTAAGCCAGTTCTTTCTGAAACATTTCCTGTGGTCTTCCAATCTCAGTCACCCATTCCACGAGTCAAAACCAATGCCAGGCTTTGCCCTCAGGCACTTTGAAGAGTGTGAATAAATTAACTTCTAATATATAACCCAGCTGAACTGATACAAAAATTTTTGCATGCTCATTGTTTGCCTTTTTTAAACTACATCATGTTTAGCGATTCTTATCCATACATACTGCTTGGCAGCCTTTACCTGTGCTGAGGATTCAAGCCAGTAACCTGAAAGAAGTGAAAGGGAAACGCCTGAACACCTACACTAGGAGAATGCAATGTAAAGCCAGGACGGGCAGGGTAACCTCCTTGTCAAATCCAGAGGCTGCACTGCCGTGTCTGTTACCCTCCTTCCTCCAGCAAACCATTTCACCCCCTGCTCTTACGCTCTTCTAGACATCATTTCTTCATTTGCTTGCACCATAAACATTAATGGCATTGGCTTATTGAACAGTTTCAACTTCAGAACTGCTGCACATCCAGCACAAGGAGCATTAAAACCCTTGTGCATCCTGCCCAAGGACTTGGAGAATCAGGTCCCACTGACCTAAGAGTACTTCAAGGTAAGAAACCCTCTATGGTCTTCTCTAGCATGCAGCCAGCTGTAACTGGAACAAGCTCAGGTCAAAACACAGGCAAGTTTGGTGCCAGCTTTGTTTTGGAATACATCCCCTTACTGTTGTCCCAGAGTACTCGAGTCCACAGACAAACACCGTAGGAGTACATGAGAATGAAACCCAAGAACATGGCAGAATTAAAAGGTTTATTTGGTATTTCTACTGCATAGCACTGGCAAGTCAAGGGATATTTGGATAAATCTCAAACAACAGTAAATGTTTTGCATGTCCAAAATTCTCCCAGTCTTTATCCACACACTCATCCCAAAACTCCATTAAAAAACCTTTAAAAATTACTAATGCTGCTGGTGTAACTTGCTAGAGAAGGAGCATGGGTATACTGCAAAAATGCCTGTGCCTCAAAAAATTCTGCTGCAAACTCCAGGACAGATTTCACTGCAAACTCAGTAATGATATGCTGGCTCCTTTATACAATCTCTACAGGTCTGAACGTGAAAGTACTGCATTTAACAACAGCAAGTGCTTTCATGATTAGCTGATCTTCTCTTTGACTCCAACTACTGCACCTGACCTGCGTGACTCATCTTATAGCAGATAAGAGACAGACTTCAGAGCTAGCCACTCTCATGCCACAGGTTAAGAGTTGCCTGTGCTAAAAATAATACTTTATAGAAGGAACACTGTAATTTTAGAGTTGTTCTACTGTACCAGAACAGTCAAAGGAGAGGACTCTAAAAATGAATGTGAAAATGCTTTTGTATTTATATTCAGCCTGTCACCCAGCTTACTTTACAAGCAAGGGCATCTCAAGGATATTTTTAAGACAGGATTCCATTTAAGAGCTATGAAGCAGTACATTACCACACTGACCATTTGCACTAGTGTTTAAAGGTTTCAACTAGGTCAAGGCACTGCTGAGTTACATTCATCTACAAAGATGCTGTAGTCATATTTCTGGTCCTGCTTGTCTAAATATAGCAAACGTAAGAGTTGGAACTAGCTTCATTGCTGGAGAAGAGATGCTGAAATGATTCTGATGGGCTTGCTGCAATTTCATGCTTTCATTAACAATGATCAATAAACTCACTACCTACTTTTATTAGTTACTGTCACAGTACTCTTCTATTTCAGAGTAATCTTCTTCTTGTTTGGTTTGTATGCACTAAATGCTACCTCTGAGCAAACACACAACAACCACTTTGTGAACCTTCCTTTCTAAACGTATACAGAATTTCTTCTAAAGGTAGACAGAATTTGTCTGCCTCTCTTGTATAAGCCCAGAGAAACGCTACCGCCTCAAAATGACAATATTATTTCTGACACACATTTAAAACTCCATGGAATAGGAGTGGATCATTAAAGGCAGAGGCTTGACCACTTAAGTTTTCTAAGGTTGTGTTCAGAGCTATCTGTATGACTGGCTAACTTTCAGCTGAAGTTAGCCCTTGTTGCTTGAATACATTATTCAGGAAGCCCACTGAAATGCACAGCAAGGCCCACAGGCTGTTTGTCCCAGAACAGCCACTGCAGGACCATCTGTGTGAGCCAGACAATTAAAAACATTTGGGAAAAGAGAGATTTAAGGTTTGAGTCTCTCTGGCAGGGTCTCGGCACACTGACAGAAGGAGCAGCTCACAGCACAGACCCCAGCTGGAAACTTTTCATGGAGCCTCCTTCTCCACCTATGACTAATCTGTTGCCATTTCATCCGAGGTCATCCTCACTAAAGCCTCCAGTCCCTGCAGACTAAACCCCAATCTGGCCTCACTCTCCCCACATTGTGACTGGTCAGCAGGCTTCTCCCAAAGAAAATCAATCAGGCTGCCTGATAGCCACAGACGTACTATGAAGAAACATACTTTGAGGCACTAATTGCAAGGACAGCTGTCTTTCTTTACCAACCCTGTGTCAACATAGCGGACACCATCACCACTGTTCGTTAGTGGTCAACAACTGCACGCACCGCTCCACGTCTGCTGAGGCTGCAGACAGACCAACTGCAGATGGTGAAACCCTCACTGTCCATGTCAGCGACAACATCAAATAACTTACGTGGACTGAGACCTCACCCTTACTTTTATTTTCCTTTTCTTTTTAGTTTTTTCTTTTTTTCCTATTTTGTTTTTAATTTTTCCACTGTGCTTTCACTGCTCCATACAAGGCTTTTCATCCACACCTCATGAGTTTTTTGTTATTTGGCAGTTTATATGGCATATAAGTCCATTTCCATACTTAAAAGCAGTAAATCATGTTTTAGGATGGTTCCTCTAACATAATTTCTTCAGATAATGGTGTTTGGGATCAAGCATTTATTCCTGAAAGATCATCAGTTTCACCAGGGGTTAGACAATTCAGAAGAAAATACTTGAGAAAAGTGGTTTGAGATTAATTTCATCTTGCATGGTTGAAGTTTAACTTAGCTGTAAAACCTTGTCTTGTAACAACCCATGTAAGAACATAATCCTGTGTACTTCTAACACCTAGTGTAGTGTTACTACAAGTAATCTCACACTTGAACATGTGAAACCCTCTGTGAAGCTAGTTCTCACTGAAATGCTAACACAGTGTCACTTCAGCAGTCTGTCCTGAAATAGTCTTGCAGATAACTGTGATCCACATTATCACAACTCTCCTGGCTTGCCCTGGTGACACAAAACTGAGCAACCCTTTTTCAGACTGCAGCTCCATATAGGTGGAGAAGAATCTAGTGCCTCCTCTTCTATATTGCAGGTAAGTAGAAAGGAGGAGGTGAAGAACCTCACTTCCAGCCACAAGAGCTCATGATGCACAGGAGGAAGTCAGTATCACAGTCTACAGAAGGATGAGAGACCTCAACTCAGAAAGCATGGAAAGGAGAGCAGAAGAGGACTCAAAAATCCAAATCTCACTTTATTCCCTGCTTCAGTCCTGGGCACCCACCTGCTCCTTCTCTAGATCTGGTCACACTCTATTCCTTTAGGACTACATGCCGAAATGCTATTTACATCTTGAGACTCTTCTGTTTTGGGGCATTGCTTTTGAAGAGAATACTAAAATTTCTTTGTTGTTTCAGAAATCAGTTTAGTGATTTGTGGCTAACCTGTGCTCCTCAGCTATGTGACTGCTACTGATAGGTTGTGACCGCTACTGGTATATTGTGACCAATTTTGGAGCACAATAAAAGAGACTGCTACATTGGAAACCATTTAGGTAAGAGCCATGAGAATAAAGATGTGACTTAAAAAAGGCAGTAAGGGCCTTCAGTAAAAGCCTTGAGAAGCTCATCAATGAGAAAGCAGAGGCCTCCGTAGTAATCTGTGAATAGCTATACCAAAAGCATATGTTCAACAATTTCTAATATAAAACAGATAAAGACATAAAAAGCATGAAAACCAAGGCAAGACAATCCAAACCAGAAGGCACATCTTTTTCTCACAGAGTATTCACTGGAAGAGCATACCCATGATGGTGGGACTATCTGAAGCCAACAGACACTTCAAAGAAAACACAGCATGTCCCCCTACTTCCAGGAGGTGTTAATGGTTTCTTCAGTTTGCCACACAGTGGGTTAGACTACAACATCTATCTAGTCCCCCTTTAGCACTCCTGTTGTGGAAAAAAACTACTTTTATTTATTTGAAGCAGCTTAGTGCTGACTTTTTTAACCTTTGGTACTAGGTCTCCCAAAGACCAACTCTGCACCAGAGAAGAACGAGACACACAGCTACTCCCGCAGCACACAGTGCAACCCAGAACTATGCTTCCCACATGTGAGCTTCACCTTGGCAGGAAAAGAGCTCATTACCTACACAAGTATTTGATGGTCCAGTGAGGGAAGTTTGGCTGCGATTTTACTGTGGCTGACTGCCTATGAAGACACAGGCTGCAGCGCTATGGGTTAGCTTTAAGTCATTACAAAGCCTTCACACATTCTCCATGAAATACTAAAAGCCTCTTCCACTTTATCAGCTCCAATTGCTAAAAACGGGAAAGCTCTGCAACAATCATGAATCACAACTTTGCCAACTGTAAGGTTTAAAATAATAAAAGAGTTTGAGTTGTCTTTAATTGATTTAAGTGTGAAGTGCATGCGTTTGTTGTATGGCCATGAGGACCAGCAACTTCCTAGCTGAAGTCAGAATCAAACTCAACTAACAATAAAAAGTTAGCACTTGGCTGCACCCCTTTTCAGTATTGAGGCCACAGGCAGTTTCTCCTTCTCCAACGCATTTCGCCCCTGCGCATGGTTCATTTCCTCAGTGCCCCATAAAGACGCCTACAAAGCACAAGGCTGACGTAACACACAGACAGACTTGCTGCTCAGTGCTTTCTCAAGCAAAGAAACATTCCAGTGCAATTCCTATGCCGAAAAAAATACACCTGGTTTTATAAAATTATCTGCTAAGGAGCCTTCTCCTCTCCTTCTGTATCAAGACTTTTGTTTGGGAGCTGCAATAGGGAATCAGCCAGGCTTAAATCACAGCCAATATCTGATATGTGTAAATGAGGAGCACTACAAAATATTCAGCTGAACAGCTTTGGGTTGCTAGGATACCAGAGGTCGGGCAGCACTGAAAGAGCAGATTATTCCCACCCCAGTGCATGCACAGGGCTCCATTCACGGCAGGGCTGCTGCCTGCATGGGTGCTGCTACCCGGCCCTCCCTGTGCGTCCCAGCCACCCAGCTCCCTGCAATGACCCCCCTGCCAGTCACGTGCCCCTCTGCACCAAAAATACCCCATAGGGTTGCACATGGCCCTTGATGGTTTACATCATTACAGAGGGCTCACTTCAGCCTGGGGGAGCCTGGGACACTGGGGGCTGCCCGAGAGCTATACTGCAGCAGACTTGCAGTGCATGGTCTGGAGATCTTATTTAAGGTTTGAAAGCATGAGAAAACCCATAACACTGCAGGTAAGATTAGGTCTAGAGATGGGAAATGCCAAGTTTTATCAAGAAGGTGATGGGGATCCCCGTGATCCGCACAGGCATCCATCTGGCTGACAGCAAGAGCTGCATGATGGTCCAGATAAATGACCCAGCTCAATGCTATGTAATCAGTTTTTCATTACTCCTAAATCTTTTATTTCAGCACATCTCAGATAGCATCAGCCTAACTTTGGCATTTTTCTTAGAATTTGGTTCTATGAGCTACTGCTTTGTATCCCTATACATTTTTACATTATAAATTCACAACTTGCCTTGCAGATGTGCAACCGACTAGACAATCAGGTATCAAGACTAGTGAAATGTGTATGTGTGTGTTTCCAGGGAAGGAACAGAAAATGAAGGTAGCTATTTGTTCTTGTGTACATCAGTTTCACAGAAAAAGGCAAGTATGTTCTCCTTGGAGTGCATTGTTCTAACACAATATTCCCATCCCATCCTCCCATTAAGAGTTGGAAAGTCTCCTGCTTGAGGTCTTTGATGTTTCTGAGAACCACATCAAAATCAAATTAGTCATTTCTGATAATTCTGAAATTTCCACCCTAAACCAAGCAGAAGTCCCCTTTATATAATATATGAAGAAATTTGTAAGCACAAGACGGAGGAGCTCTGCAGATCACAGCTATCTGTGTTGACACAGAGGCCACGCTAAAGGCACAGGTGAGTCAACAGCATCTTGGCTAGAACAGCAGGTAGCTCCTGTGCTTCCTTCAAGTATTGCTAGTAATTGCATTTGGTAGAGCCAAAAAAACCCCACTGTCATCTCATTGCTATAGTTATATACTGGCAAACATTGGCACTTGCAGTGAAGGTCACCATACACTTTTCTCTTTAAAAAAAACCTGCACAAGCTACTTCTTTGTTCCAATTCCCATATAACTGTGAAATAAGAGTTAACTATAGAGTAAATTAACTTTGCTTTATTAGCATGAATCAGTTTCCCAAAATGGATGACAAGAAACCTCCCTTAACACCATTATGGTTATCAAACTATTAACTGATCTAACCACACACACATATACACAGAGAAACAGAGAGAGAAAGAATGAATTATAATAGATGGTAAAATTACATCAGGACCTAAGTGATTTAACATTTAACTACCCTCTGACAGATCTAATTGCAATGCCACTGTTCATCTCCACAAAGACTGCAGAATTCACAGGCAGGGATGCTGGTCAATGACCCTTTGTTTCACTAAGTCTAGTTCTATCTCTACTTAGTTACATGAAACACACGCTTAGTTGACTCTATCCATTCTTAAGATGATCCAGTAGTGAAGAGTTCTGCCCTTACTTACGGTTTTACACTACTGTGTGACATTTAAAAAAGAGCATGTCTCTTTCTGCCCCAGAAGTGGATTTTTTTCTATACTTCTTCCATATTTTCTGATCATGGTGAAACACTGTTTGAAACACTCCATGATCAGCGAGATCCACCTTCCCTGCTGACATACCAGCAGCACCATGTTCTCCTGGCACTAGCCAGCAGCATGGACTCCACGCCACTGGAGCAACGGATGAAACAATTCTTCTCTCCTTTGCACGGTGACTTGGAACTTGCAAATTGCTGGGTATGCAACTGTAAGGAGCTGCACATATCTCCCACTCCTCTTCAAAGCCATGTGACAAGAGGCATTGCAGCTCCAGGCACTCTGTTATGTGTTGGCCAAAGCAGCACAAAACCAATAATAACTTAAGCAAAACATTTAGATGTGTGCTTAGAGCTCATTGACGACAATAAGATGTACATGCCCTTTAAGAACTGGGCTGATTTGAGATACTCTTATGTTGTGCATGCCAGTGGTCACAGGGAAATGGCAATTTTGGATGGCTGAACAGCCATTTCTTCCCTGAGAAATTGCTAGGCTGGCTTAAGCATACAACAAAAGATAACCCTTAATGTTTGAATCAGAAAGAGACACTGAAGATAGAATCAGCTTTCCTAAATTGAAGATAGAATCAGCTTTCCTAAATGCAACTTCATTTGACATGCAAACTGTTTGTGTATATTAAAATCTTCTGAGAGGCTAATTTAAGTGCTAAACCACTTTTATCAAAAATCACCATTTCTCCCTATGAAAGACTACTTAATTAATGAGGCTGGACACTGTTTCTTTTCGGCTAAGTATGCACAAATGGAGTGGCTGGCAAACACAGCCTGGCTGGCAAGTGCAGATAGACATACTGGTCCTTTTCATGCTGAATCTGGGGCAGCCATTCATCTGAGAAAGCCAGTATCAGAGAGGATTTGGCATTTATCTGGCTTTCCAAAAGTTGATGTCTTCTTTCAACCCATCTACTTCATTGACTATTAAAAGTTTTGAGACCCCAAAAGCCCCTACTTACCACTTCATGTTTAAGATTTCTAGGTCTACAGAGAGTAAGTTTAAAAAATGCCACAAGAGATTTCATTATGTGACTGGTGGGAATATAACATAACACTAAGAGTTTGGTGAGAAACTTGACTTTTCTGCACTACACATTGTGCAATGCTCACAGGTGCATGTGACAATCCAAGGTGGCAGCCAAAAGGAAAAGCTTCCCAGTGCCCCGAATGATTTACATGGTGTCGTGGGCTTCTCGGCTCACCAGCAACTTCCCAAACCTGAACGGAGCATACGCTCACCCTGTGCTTGGGTCTGAACAACAGAACATACACTGCCCACAGAGCCTGAGGAGCTGTGGTGCTACCACCACCTCCCCAGCAAAGCTCCTGTGAGCGGCAACAGCTGGCCAGCTCCCTGTTGCCGCAACAGGGAACACATATGAGGACCGTGGAGGAACAAACCAACAACAGCAACCTCAAACCTCACCACGGGTCAGCCAAAAACTTCCTGTAGTGTAGGCTGACTGCCGACACTCAGCTGACGTCCTGAAACGCGGACTTTACAGCTACTACATTCCACTTCATACAACTGAAACCACAACCTCACTTCTGTAATTGTAATGACAGTATTAGGAATGGATCTGCCTTAGAATGGATCTGCTTCTTAGGATTATATACTACCTAAACCCACACAAACCAGTAAATTCGGAAGTGTACTTAGTCCTTTACAAATTCATCAGTGAGCTTTTCCCCATGCAGTCTTTGTTTCTCTGCTGCACTCTGTGACTAAATTAAGCCACATATATATACACACACAGACACACTGAAACAGACAGATACAGTTAAAGAGAAAAAAGTTTAGCCACTGACTCAAGTTTACTCTTAAACAGTGTCACCTGCTTCCGACATGGATTTTGTGTTCTGAGGGTAGCTCTGACAAAAACCTGTGAGTTGCTGGGGTAGTACTATAATTTTCAGATAATTCCTATCAGTAACCTATCTGCATTTGAAAAAATCATTGTTGTTATGCTTCCATTCATGTTACAGGTTGTAAATAATATTTTTCTTAATAAGCCAACAAATGAGAAACAAAATAAATCTTTTCTTTTTTTCTTTGAAACTAAGCAGCTTTAGCAAAGAAATACCGAATACACATCATTCATTGATGTTCCACACAACAAAAATACCTAGATTTTTGACCTACTACCACTGTTACCACTTGATGTTTAAAAGGACACATCTTAACATGAGTGAGAGAAGAAAAACTGCAGGTTACAAGAACCCCCTTTCCCATTTCTATAGGCACTTCACCAGATTGTATCTGCCCCATCTAGATTTGCAAGGCAAATCTAGCGTTGCTCTTCTTGAGACCAGAATAAAACTCCCACAGACTTCAATGATGCAGGATCAAGCCCATTCCCTTTATAACAGGTTCTCTCAAGCAATTTTCTCCTAATTTTCTACCCTGTGGCTGAATTCTGATGTTTGCAGAGGCAAGCTCTTTAAGTAGGAAAGCAAGAAACAAAATGCAGATCCCAGAAGCAATCAGCGGTGAGCAGAGCTATTTTACCTGCTGGGTTTGGGGGGTTTACTTTATCAGGGGTGGAAGGGGGGGAAATTGACACAGGAAACAGAGTCAAAATATACTGCTGTTATGGTATCCTTCCATTACTACTGCAATTAATGTTTTGTTTTGGTTTTTTTTTCCCAGGCATATTCTGTTTCCTGTATTTCTATGGCAAACCCCCCACGCCCACCCCCCAACATGCTTTCTCAAATGTGCCCCATCAAGTTTCTCCACTAAAGCTACAAAATTAATGTGAAGTTCTGGGTGCTGCAGATATCTTGCTTGACCCCCACCCCAACCCCCCACACACTCATCCCCAGTATCGCATTATTATCTTGTAATCAAAGCAGAACTACAGCCATGTCTTACGCCTTAATAAATTACAGGAATACTACAGTCCAAAACTTTACATAGCTGGTTCTCCTCAATCTATGCCATAAGCAGCTGAACAAGAGAAAAGATCTTTCTCCAGAAAGCAGCCCATCACCACAACACAGGTCTTCCCCCTCTGCACACTCAGCTCTAACTGCTGACTTTTTCCCTGGTCTGTGAACAATCACCTCTTTAACTTTCAAACAGAGTGTGATTTATTAAAGCAGACTGCTTGGCAGCAGAGCTCTCCTGGTGTTCGAAAACATGATTAGACCAGTAAATTTAGTCATTTTTTTCATAAATTGATTCTGCGTTCATTTACCCTCTTTAAAAGAAAATACAAGCCCAGAAACATTTCCAGCTCAGCTTGCTCAGCCGAACTCCAGGCACTTTCTTTTCTTTTTCTACAAGTCCAGTGGAGCTCCCAGTATGCAAGACTAAAATTATTAGAAAACCTGCATGAATTAAACCCCTTACCTTTTAAGTCTTTTTCACCCTTCAGCGTTCGCCCATTGTGAAAACTGAATCTTTAGCAGTTGCAACTATGCACACGCACACAGACACACACAGAGCAGGGCTTGCTTCAGCTCACTGGTATTTCAAGTCTTTCATGTGATATCTTTGGCTGTACTTGGTTAATTCATTCCTCCTGCTACTCAAAGGAAGTAAAGCCTAGCGAGGGCTGGCTCTACAGCAATCGTTGTAGATATTCCTGACTAACAGGACACAAGGGCTAATCTCACCTTATAGGCATCAAGAATGTAAATACATTTCACAGCGAACAAATCCCTAAACTTTAAGACATAAAATGCACAAAATGCCCTAAGACACAGTTTACCAAGGAAGTTGTAAACGTTAAAGTTTTTGCTAGAGAACAATGTATAGCAGCGATGCTTTTGGAGCTCTAAGAATGCCTGTTCATCATGGACTGTGCATATCCCCTTGGAGTAGTTACCATGAGAACACAGCAAACAGGATTTGAATGTAAATTGCCATCTAGAGATGTGGGGGGATTCTTTTTGTTGTTGTAGTTAAAGAAGAAAACTTCCAAAGCTTGATGAAGTACACACTTTTTCTGTGCATACATTTGCATGACAATGCTCACAATTCAAATACTTGGTAGAGTGCCCAAGGAAGAAAAGCCAAGTTCTTTGCCTAGTATTTATAAAAAGCACCTACTTCAGACGTGGGATCAGTAGTCTCAGTTCCACAAATGCCCATCCATGTCACACGATCACATAAAGAAATTCATAAACCACAAAAACTCCATCAGCTGGCACAAAATGCAGAATTACTGCAGTGCTTGAAGTCAGCTGGAGACAGTAAGCCTCTCTGCTGCTGACAGATCAATTGCTGCAGCAGTCAAAATCATTCTTGCTTCTAAATACTACACTAGACTACACATCAAGTGTTGTACTTTAGAAATACCCCACCCCCAGGCATTTTGGTTTTGCCCTGAATTGATCTGGTACTTCGCCGCTTGGGCCACCTCCTCCCAGTTTCTTCCTCGAAGCAGTGTTTGCCCCCCTTGCGTCTCCCCCACCCTGCTCACAAGAGCACACTGCCACAGCCACTACCCGAGATCCAAAAGTGACTCCTACCACTTGCAGACAGAGTCCCACTAAATGCTCTTTCCGAGAAACTTGGCAACTCTCTACGTACGTGCTGCAAAACATGCAAAAATCTGTCTGCCTGCACTCCCTGGAGTTTGATGCAATCTGCACAGCACAGCGTCTGCTCCCTCCCCAGCAGCACCCCATCTCAGCTCTCCATCCCCCAGCCTTTAACACCACAGTTTTAAACTCCTCACACAATGGTCACTGAAAGACAAACCCTAATACACTTAGCAAAGGGATGCCTAGTCAGCCCTGCTTAGTAAACAACAAACCTTGATGAAGAAGAAGAACATGCCTGTCTGGGTGATTGCCTGGAGAGTGGAATGACCTACTTCAGCCCAGCAAGCAGCGACGCTCTGAGATGGGGACAACGGGACAACCCCCTGGCTCCCAGGCAGCATAACCAGCACGCTGCACCACTGCAGTGATGGGAGCAATCTTTCGGATGCGACACAGAAGACAGGCGCTGCCTGTACCGCATGAAACTCCTTGCAGTAATCATCTTGTTCTTTCAGCCAGGGATTCAGATTTACACGTAACATTACTGCCGGCGCTTTGCGAGCAGGAGCGATTGCCTTCCTTGTACCCGCCCTTCCTTATCACTTTTACCTAAGGAGTCTTCTAGCGCCTGACCTAATTACTCAAGTGATGTGCCAGAAAATGATGCAGCTGGGACATACTCCACAAGTCTTGATTTGAAGCTATGTAATTCTGCAAAACCCAAGGCGACAAGATCCAGGTAGCTGAATTAAGCAGTGTTGGCCAGGCACAATGCCACACCTTACGACTCCACCTTCCTGATTACGAACAATAAAGCCTTATGAACTAGTTAAAGGTCTTAGGATAAATAGGCTGTATCTGGCCCCGTGCACTTGTTGGCCTGCGAGATCAGCCCACCATGCTATGTTTTTGGGAAATGGTTGCTCTTCTCCCAAAGGATGAGCCTGAACAGCAACTCCCTGAGCCCCAGCAAGCCCAATCTGTGCCTGGAGCCTGTGGCTCTGCTTCCTCCAGAAGAAATGACAGCAGCACTTGGCAGCCAGAAAGCCTTCTTTAAACAAGCATTTATTGAGAACAACTGAGACTGAAGAAAGATATTTTTAAATAGGCAATAAGGATCTCTAGTACATCAGCTACTTTTACAGATGCAAATGAATACTACTAGACCTTAACTTTCTGCAGATAGCACTGCGCATACCCAGCAGCTGTACCTGAGCCATATAATCTATTCCCTTTACTTCCTAAGTGTGACAGAGTAGCTATTAACATGATGATCAGGCTTTCTATTCCCTTTTTCTTATGGATCGCATGTCAAATTTACCCTGTGATCTTCTAGATCCCAGTATCAGAGAACATTGCAGCTTCACTGCAGAAGGGCTACCCTAGGGCTCTGCTAGTAAGTGAATAATCCATAAGAAGGCCTCCACCTAGGGCCTAACACTTTTTAGCTTTTAACTAACTGTTGGGCTCAGCACTTCAAAAACCCACAAAGGCACCTACTCCCCAGAAGGAGACCTGGAGTCTGCTGAGTGACTGAGGTTGGTGTATAATGCACATACTTGGTATACAACTGCAGTAGGATGTGCACAGAAGTTTGAAGCTGGACCACATTATTGAGGGTAATTTTTTAAAATAAGAACTTTTATATGTGAAGCTTTATGCAGATGCTTAGCAAGCCTGTGCTGAAGGTAGAACCGAATAAGCTTGAAGCTCAGTCTTCCTTCCTGAGTCTTTCAAGGTTTAATGCCAGTGCTGTTCTCAATGGAGCAGCAGCATCAGACTCGCACTGCCATTATCTGTATTTCTGCAATAAAGCCCCAATCTCCCTACAAGGCAAACTCAGTAATTCATACAGTCAAGTCTCAGTAAGACAATATTGCAATTCCAGCTTGACAACCAGTTCACTTACTGCGTGCAGTGAACCTGTACCTGCTTCACACCCTGCAGACAATCATCCTTGCATATGGGGCCAACCTGTCCTGTCATTGTTCCTTTATACTGTGGCTCCTGAGCTGTACTTCTACCTGGTATTTAGGTTGGTATCATGCTATGCTTATGTTTATAATGATTCAGAGCTATTTTAGGAGTGCAAGTTTAATTTAGACGCCAAGTGAAATAGATTTGCGTCGTATTTCCTATTAGGGGACATATTGCTTGCTATTCCAGGGCATCTCATGGCTACTAATGACCTATGCATCAAAGTACAGTGCAGGTGCCAATAGTCATACCTTGACGCCTTTAAATGGCTCTGTCCCTAGAAGCGATGTTAGCAATACTACTGCCATGACAGTAATTTTCCTGGAGTGAATATGGAGCAAGATAGGACTCCTAACCAGCAGTAAGCCTCACAGAATTTATTACAGACCTTTTTCTACCAGTCTTCCTTTGAATTGCAGTTATTACTAGTTTCACTTTTCCTATTGCTCCCCATAGCTCTGACCCTGCAGTAGGTTTACAATGCAGGTTTAATTTAATCTCATTTCTTTACCTGACCTAATTAAATTTGAAGATTAAAAAAAATTGATATAAAAATTCTTCAGAGAAACAGAATTGTCCCTTCAGAGTTCACAAGCTTCAGAGAAGGCGACTTCCACCTTGCCAGTTGCAAGCCCATCACTGCAACAGAGGAATGAGACAGACAGAAAAGGGGCAGACAGGGAGGTGAGTAGACACCCTGCAAGCCTCTTCAGGTGGGACACACACCAACACAGGTTTCCTAAAAAACAAACCAAACCCCGCACAAAGTGAAATTCTTGTCTACATCAAGTATTTCATGCCAACTCTAATGAAGCCAGGAATTTGCTTATCAGGACCAAACTGGACTTAAATCTGTAAAAATGAGAAATGGTTGCACCTATTGATGTGCATGAGAGATCAGTCGCGTCTGAACCTGCTAAGTCTCAAGAACAGGGAATTACAGAAGCAAGCTGCAATTATTAAGGTTTTGAGAGACCAGCACAGATGAGGAGGAGCAGATGCTGGGGGTGGGGGCCACTTGCAATGGTTATGCCAATATTATGGTACTTGCTATGATCATGCCAGTATATTTTCTGAAGAGAAATCCTAAATGAAGAAGGAAGCTTTAGAAGGCACTTGAACCGGTCTGTCTGAAGCTGGCTCCTTCTGGCCAACAGGAAGATTTCTGTCTCTGAAAGATCCTGCATAGGAAGTTCAGATTAAATTTACCCTGAACTGTCTCCTGAGTGGCACCAAGGCTTAGCAACTTTATTAATAGCAGCAGGCTGGAAGAAACATTCAGCTGAGCATTGTAGCAATGATTGTAGCTTGTTTTAAAAAGGCAGGTTTTTTTGTTTGTTGTTTTTTTGTGTGTGTGATGGTTCTGTTCGCCTCTTTTTTTAATTTAAGGTGCTCTAAAAAGGATAGATGGAGACCAGAAAAGGCAAGGTTGCAGCGAGGAATCATTATTGAATAGAACAGGAGGCAGAAATAGAAACATGAGACCAAGAAACAGAGAAAGATGTGTTGAAGCCCAAAAGGATGAAATGATACATAGTTCTGCAAGGCCCACTGAAGATAAGGGGAGCTGAGGAGAAAGACCCTTTATCAGCAGAAAATACTCATTAAGCATACCAAGTGGAAAATCTTCCACATTATGGCTAGTTCAGAACAGACCAGAAACTGTGAAAACAGATATGCTGATTGTTTGAGGGTCTCCCAAAGATTAATGGCTCCTCTGTTCTTCTGTCTGAGGCGTGCTCACTGAAATGTCTTGTGACAAAAGGTCACGTATTCTGCGTGCTCCCTTTAGGAATCTGCACTAATGAGTGCAGATTCTGCTTTGATATGTAAATGTTCAGCAGTTTACTGCATATGCTGAATTGTTTTTGCTTGCCACTGTACCGTATTTAAAAATTAAACTTTAGATAAAAAAATAATTACTGTAAATTATCACATCTCTTATCCAACACAAATACACTTTCATGTCTAGAAGAGTGGAAGTACTGTCTGCTGCACATTCTGCTTTTCAAAGGCTCGAAATTGTCTTCCACCTGCTCAATCTCATTCACCTACAGAATTCAAGCATACTTCCAGAGTAAAACAGCTCTTGAACACCACCAGCCCTCTCCCTCCAGAGCTACAGAGGATGCTCACCGATAGGTGTCACCTATTTGTACCCAACCCAGAGAGCAACCAACAGCTTCAGTGGCTTTGCTCCAGATAACACAATGCCAGTTCTCTGCTTGCCCGGTCTCTCTGGTCCAGTTCTCCTTTAATGCTGAATATTTCAAAAAAGCAATTAACCCCCCCTTTCTTTCACATCATTTGTTATTTGGCAAGCACTGTTTAAGTACTTATCGAAGAGTGATATTTTGTCATTCCATATTCACTATCACTGCAGAGTAAAAACTATGGATGGAAAACACGAAGGAAAGTGCTCAGTGAAGATTTCTACTTTCTTTTAATTCAGCTTCTCTGTTTCAGTGGTTCATCTGCATGTTTCAAGCAGTTACATTTCTAGCCAACCCTGCACAGTGAGTCACGTACACAGTAATCCCTGGTAGTCCATGCACAGCTAACGTGTCTCTGAGCCATGCAGGTTCAGAGCTATGCAAACTGGCTCAACCTTACTTCCCTTTGTCTAACTGAAAAGAAGCAACAAGTTGTATGACAGGAAAACTATGAAATGTTTAATGTGATGTGCATCCACGGAATCAAGCTGAGCTATAGAAAAGGCAGATGCCATTCATGGGCCTGCTTCTGTACCTGCACTGTTGCAGAAGGAGCAACACCAACGACGACATAAGATTGGCAGTAAAAATCACTAAGAATCCGTGAGACATCGTGGGGAGCAGAGACCGCACAGCAGACAAAACTTAAAACAGTGAATCACAAAAAATACATTTTGAGAACACTTCCCCGGGTGAGAATACCATCAACAAGTCCTATATATGGCTTTCCTTCTCATTTTCCATCAAGTCATCTACTGGATCAGCTAAAGGTAAACTGTGTGACCCTTTACTCTTGTTCTTCAAATAGAATTTCTTATTTGGTAAAGCCATTGAATCAAGTTACATCTGCAATCAAATTAAAGCAAATGAAAACAAGTACAACCATTTTTGTTGAAGATTTCAGTGACATTTTTCACGTACTTTGAAAGGGATTGTCTACAGGAATTTCCCAATTTGTTCCTGCATGCGCTCCTGCAATTAGACATGGTTGCCTGAGACTAAGGCTGTCTCAAGCTCCTTCTGCTTGCACAGCTGCTCATTCTGTGAGAACTTTGTTTTAATGATAGTAAAATATATGCGCAGATACAGTAGCATATGCCAAATTTGCCAGGGATGGAGCATTCTAGTAGGAAAAGACTGGTAGAGCAACAAGGACACAGGAGTAGGAACTCAAGTGTTTTCCTTGCTATGGAAACGCAACAAGCGCCTGGTTCTTGCATCAGCCGTGGCAAATCCTTGTGACTTTGGTACTGTGATGAGCCTTACTCAGATGCAAAAGGACAAACAAGGAGAACGTGCAAGTTACTGAAATTCTTCCTATACATCATGGCAGCAGGTGGGCTTTATAGGGGTCATGGGGCTTCCAGGCAGAAACGGGACCAGGAAGAAAACAAGCTTTTCAAATCTGCCCTCCCTCAGAGACCAGGGGCTTTGCTACACACACAGGCTCACAGACCCCAGCTGCTGGCCAAGGCACTGTCATCTCTGTGGGCTTGACTACCTGGTGGCTGCACACCTCAGAGCACCAAACACCTCGGGAGGCAGAAAGCAGGTCTTACTCGCTTTCAGGCTGTTCCCTCTTGCTAAGGTGTCCATGATCTGCATGTTATTTGGCACGTCACGAGCAACAGTACAAAAGTGGAGTTAACAGTTAGCTACTGAAAACATGTAAAGTCAGGACTGTCTGTCCAGATAACACAAAAACCTGCGATGAAATCTGCCAGGTTTCATGTTAGTGTTCTGATTAACCAGACACCCCAGAAAGATGTAACATGTAAAACTGGATTTAAAGCTAAGTCACCTATTTCTAACTTGCCATGTGAAAACCATAAACGAGATTCGTCAGCAGCTCTGCCTGTGGCATTTTTGACATAAGCAGCCCTGAATAACGGTCTATAAAGCCAAAACCAGACGCACAAAACCGCAGAGTATCAGGACTAGGCTAACAATATTAACTTCAGTGATTACTATACCATTACCACTTAGTTTATAGAAAGCCCTCCAACATATGTAAGCGCTGACATTGCTTTTCATTATCCGCGACTCAAAAGACAAAATGATATAGTAAGCCTTAGTTTCCATGCCTGTTTTAAAAACATAATTCTGTAACAGGACAAAACAGCCAGCATGAAGACACCTAGAATTGTGAATTAATTGAAAGACTAAGAGCCTGATGACAGAGAGCCAGTCATTAACATCAGTCTTGCTACAAGCACCACCATTCACTGCCTCTAGTGATTTAAAACAAACTTCGCAGTTTTGACATTTTCTTCCTAAAAAGGCTCTCACAGAGTTGTCAAATGTACAGTGCAGCCTTCTACCTTCCTTTCATAGCCATCTTTAGAGCCAGTAATTTATCAGAATTGCGAGCAACGACTATTATAAAGGTGCCAAAAGACATGGGTCACGTGCAAGAAAAATCAGATCCTTTCCCAGTGCCTTCACCTTGCAGAGCCTTTTACAAAGTCAGTGAAGAATTATATCCTCTGCTTCACACAGCAACAAATAACCAGATAGACAGTGAAAGATTAGACCTGAGATGCATAAAAAAGATGGGTGCAGTTTTAAATCTTACCTTCTGCACGTTGGGTTTGATGCACCGAACAAAGAAAGGATTTGAAGAACTCAGCGTTGCCATTAAAGAATGAAGAGATTCCTAAAACACAGGTAGAAAGAAGACAGCACTTCACAAACCGACTTTTTTATACAGGCAACATACCCCGGCAAAAGCTCTTGCAGCTTAGCATTGCAGACAACATCTAACTGCAACACCTAGTGGTATACACCAGAAATTACTGTACCACGTAAGTTCTTGCTTGTGAACACACAGAATCAACACATGCATTCTTATTTCTTCCATCACCCTTCTGATCAAAACTGCCATCACTGTTCTGCAGTGAACATGTTTTACATATTGATATGAAGAGAACTGTTCATAAGGAACCACCAAATCAGAAGGTTGCTGTTTCAGGGATTTTCTCAATGGCTGCTTAAGACTTGGGATCCACATTCCCAAACTGCTAAACTAAAGAAAGTCAAAAGGAACGGTAAGAGGTCTAAGATAAACCGGAAATACCCATAAAACCAGATTTCGTCTTTTCATTTCAATCACCCTGTACCCACTCATTTTCCACTGCCATCAGCAGCATTTTGTGCACAGGGAGTTCTCTCCTGTGTGGTCTCAACCTTTCTTGCTAAAAGGACACTCTGATAATAAACATAAGTCAACAAGGAGATAGAAAATATAGTAAAAAATTCTAAAAAAAAGAGTGACTTTAGAATATAGAAGACATTGTTTTATCAACGCTAGATATGAAAATGCTACCCTCCAGAAACTAACAAAAATTGAGTAAAGCATAAAGCAGTAAACGCATCTTACTGAAAGACAATGCTAGCAGCATTAAGCACACCATTTCACAGTTATTTCATGTAATAGTTAATTGTGTTTAACAATAAAAGAGAGATTATAAGGTTCAGCTAAAAAAACCCCAACATATTAGAAAACATTCCTAGTTTTAGAACTCTGAATGACCCAGTACATATTAGACTATCAGTTGTCTGAACCTCAGCCTAGAGATAAAAATCACAAAAATCCCTCAGTCTTTTTATGATTATTACTTTAATTACACATCCACCCCTTTCCTGCCTGAGCCATGATTCCATATCTTATTCCAACTTGCCTCATTCTATATCATTAAGTATGATAAACAATTTTAAACTGAAGTCTTGCATTTACTTTGCAGAGATACAAATGACTGTAGAAGAGGGGAGCCCGGGCCCTGAAGAGCCCAGGAAGCAAACAGTGACAATGCTTCACTTCTCAAAGGCGGCCCTATGTGTCAGGCAGTGGAGAGAATACAGAGCAGGCTGCCAAGGAGACAGAAAATTCACTTGTAAAGAAGAGCAACACTGTGCATCCTACCATATGCTTCGGAGCCAAACTGCCAATGGCAGTCTGTTACAGCAAATTCTTGCTTTAATCTGCAAACCAAGGGCTTTCTTGATGATTAAGCATGAAGTGATAAAGGCAACAGCCAGAGTTTTGGCTGTGCACGGAGCAAAGGGAGCAAATGGTGAAGTGACTGGGAACGTAAATGATAGTTCTTGGTTTGTCTGCCTTTGCCAGTCTACAGACCAGGAGTCAGGGGCAGCAAACATTAAACAGCCAGAAGATAGAAAGACAAATGTTTTTTTTGTGTAAAGACAGGAATTTACAGCTTCAAAAGGTAAAGTCTTCATTTGTATTAAACCTGTGTGAACATTATATTACCTATAGACAACTAAGTCAATTTTCTCAAGCCAGACTACTACTTAGGGAGATTGGAAAAAACTGTCAGTCTATAAAGAAAAATGATTTAACCTGTTTTCACATTCATCTGTGGTACAGACAGACATTCTGCACAGTGCTGCGTGCCTGTAAATCATTGTCAGGTGACAAGCTAATCTGAAGTTCGCCCTGCTTTAAGCAACAGGCTGAAACAGATGGTATCTAACCTCAGCCATTCTGCGTGCGCTCCCAGGCCCGCATTAGGCAGGCTGTCAAATGAAAAGAAGAGTTAACCAACCTATCATGAGAATAAAACCATAAAGGCTAAGTTCTTATCTTCAGCTGAAATGAGATGGACTAATCCCTGGAAGGCTTTAAAACATGGAAAAAAACACCCAACCTAATTCTTTGGGGACAGGATGATGTGAAGGTCAACCTCTTGTAAAGCAGCCCAGCTGGCTAACAGTCAGTTACTGCAGCTTTAGGTAAAAGCCAACAATGTTTTGATTTCATGTTTTATATTGCCCAGGAGCCCTGATGGAGAAGAGAAGGAATGTACATGATGCTCAACCTTGCAAAGTGGGTGCAAATAAATGGTCAATTTTCATACAGTAACATCTTAAAGGTCTACTTTGCACAGGCACAAGTAATTAAGTGGAAACATTACCTTTGGCATCCCAGGGAGCTAGCAAATAATATCACCTCACCCCAAGAAGCAGGTATTGCCTGACCCAAGTGATGGTAGCACAAAGCAAGGGAATACAGTATTAGTGTTTTTTAATAAAAGACACCGTGTGTGCCCAAGCATACACTCCTTGCTCTTCTGTCCAACACATAGCAATAGTCTACTAGGATAAAATCTGCCCTCAAGGGGTTTGAGTCTGCTCCCTTTTTGGTTTTTTTCTTTAAGTGAATGAAGAGTGCAAATATATATTAACTCAAACCAAATGAAAGACAACTAATCCAGACTTGTACTCAGGCAATTTAGAAAAGGTTTAGTGCCAATCTCTCTCTTTTACATAATTTGCAGATAAATTTTATGCTAGATTTCAATTTAGTGCCATTTTCATTTTTGATGGGAGGGCTATAAAGCCTCATTAAAAGGTGTTTAATAAAAATGCTTTCCAAACTAAGTTAAAAAGCAAGGCAACACCTTAATGAGGCATTTATTCACTACTTAATTTTCTTAGCATACAGGCGTTGCTGTAAGGCTTTGCGTGATTCTGTGGCTGGTTTTAGATTAGAAAGAAAAAACAGGACAGGAGAGACCAGCTTCATAGATGAGCTTTAAAATAAGAACAAATAAGCAAGTGGAAAGTAATATGAACAGGAGCTCTGTATGGATGGTGCTATGTGGAGATTAGTGTCTGCTTGAAGCTAGCTAGTATGGACAATTAGTTGATTAGTAAGTGCAGTTTCACAGAAGAGACTGCAATGTTTTGCTGCTGAAGTTCTGCCTGTTTTAATTCGCAGCTGTTCTTTACTTTATGAGGTTTATCAATCACTGATTAGAGCAGAGATGACACATTAACTAACCTTGAACTGCAGGCTGACAGTGGGTTTTCGGTGCTTGCTTCCACATTTAAGAGTGTCTTGATTGTTGCGACTTGAAACATGTTCAAACAGGTCATATATGAAATCGAGACTGAAACGGGAAAGAAAAATAGTATCTCTAAAACGTATCCTAACAGACGATGAGGTTTACCACTATAAAATGCAAAGAAAGTATCACCCCTTAAAAAGCAGCTCTTCCATCAAAAAAAAATGATTATTGATTTTCTCCATAATCTTTAATAAGCAATAGATTTTGCCTCTGCAGAATTTATGCAGAGAAGAAAAACAAAACAAAACAAAGCAGAGCAAAACAAAGCAAAACCCAAGAAGGTTCTTTCTTCTCAACTCCCAGGATATCATTAGGGAAATGGAAAGTGAAGTCCTTAAGTCCTTACTGCATTTTATTCCACTCACTCAACCAAAACTCCAGCTGACTGTGATCGGAATTTTACCTTGACAAAGAGTAAAAACAACACTTCCAGCTTGCTTGCAGCCATAACACAAATAACCACCCACATGAGCCTCACTTTCAGATACCAGCTGTGTATGCTGTTTTCTACTCTATCAGCCATGAATCCTTCTCTTATCACTTCTACAAAAAACCCAGACCTTTAAGCTTGAGCTCCAGACAGATGTGGGTGCAAGAGCAAAATCAGGCCCAGCAGCTTTAGCTCATTTATTACTTCTACCTACATACTTCAGTTGATCGATGTTATGTCAGGTATGTCATGAAACCAGAATAAACAACTCAGAGAGGGAAACGCTTATCAACAGTTTCTCCTGCACAGAAGGGCTTAAGGGACTTACAAACAAGCAACTCACACAGCAAGGGCAGGATGACTGGATGGGATGGGGCAGCAGCTGAGACAGCAACACTCAGGCCCAGCTCCCTCCTCTTCTGTCACCCCTTTTATGTGTCCTGTAGTCTCAATCATATGCCTCCGGCTCACAGGGTGCTACTGTAAAGATCCTGAGACCTTACACAGCAGAAGGACAGGAGGCATGCAGGTACCAGCGACAACTGAGCTCACACTTTCAGTAACATGTATCTTCATAGAAATTCTCCCTTTAAAGCAATTACTATATGGCAATTTGCATTGTGGTATGTCCCTGACACTAAGCTGTCAACCAAATTAGGGACTGCCAGAAATACAGGGAAATCAGGCTTATGTGAAGCAAAGAACTATGCATGCACATTGCCTCTGAAGCAACCTGAAACAGTTAAAAACCATCACCAGCTTTCAGCACCTTCACTCACCACCGAGTAGCAAGTGAGCTCTCCAGCTACCCCCTGGACTGAACAGGGACGAGGTACTATACAGTGTGGGGAAATCCAACTTGTGAGAACCGATTACAGTGAGATCTGCTTACAGGCATCTCTGATATTCCTTCTGTGCCCATTTCAATCCTGTCAAGGTCTGATGCTATGCAACATCTAACACATTCAAAAACGCTGGCAGAATTTGATGGTACAAAACCCCTTAACAACATGTTCTAAACAAATGTCACAGAAACTCACCTGCTTTCACGTAACAAGTTCAGAAGATCGTCTCTGAAAGTATCTCTGTTCTTCTCCAAGATCCCCCTGACATCATACTGGACCTAGCAGGAAACAGACCTGATTCAAACAACAAGCCAAGTAGTCAGGCACCTCTCACAGGAGAGGTACTGTAAAAAGTGCTGAGGGAACAGAGTGCTTTAGTTAATTTTGAGCAGCCTCAGGGCAAAATTAAGCTAATGAAAAATCTGTTTGGAATAAATTCAGCAAATAAATAAAAGAAAATTACCTCCCCGGCGTAGTGCTTCACTCCAAAGTTGTGAACAGCAACTCTTGGTTTTACATAAAAAGGATTGTTCTAATTGGAGGGGAAAGAAAAGAGAAAAATATTTTTTTGGGGGGGAGGGTGAATCAGGGAGTGGAATGATACAAAGGTCCACATTATCCTCTCAACCCAGACCTAAACAAACCATTGTCTTTCAGTGAACTCCCCAGATTAGCGCTCCAAAAGCAAACAACCAATTTGTAACGATAACAGGATTTGTTAGTCTGGGCTGCTTCAAATGCAGTAATAACAGATTTATAGTATCTAAAAAGGAATTATACTAAACCTGAACCCATCTGGCAGGACGATCTATTAAAGGCACTTGGAAATAAAAAAGACGTTGTCTTAAACTGGCAGATACACTTGTATCCCAGAAATACGTGAAAACAGTTTTAGGATCACAAATAAAGGTAGCAGTAATCTGGACAGAGGGAATAGCAACCTTTCCATAAATGACATCAAGGTGAATACTTCATTAAATCTAGGGAAAGTGAAGATCTACGTAATCTGAGTTACTGCAGGTTGTCAGAGCTCTAAGAGTAGAATCTGGCTTATTCACCAATATGGAGTCCTTTAACTGGACAGTAACAAGGGTATGTTCTTCCAGGTAACCGACTCAGTCTTGATGGTAAATGATATGTATTGCCTCGGAAGTAGGATCACATCCAAACCAGCCTCTACAACTACGTGTCTGTAGATAAGAACCATGAATTTCTACAGAAGCAAAAAGACCCTCCATAATTTGCACAGAAAACACAAGCAAAACACCACATACTGCATGCTGTGTATTCAACTTCTCCAGCAATGTGGCATCAGTAGCTTGAGGAAAATGGCTCTCCTCATTGATGAGCGCCAGCAGCCCCAGTTTCTAGAACAGCAAGAAAAAGCAGAAGATGAGTTAGTGCACAGGTGGACACAGATGTTGTCCCCAGTTTGGAAAAATTACACGGTCCTTGAAGCTATTGGGTGGAAAGAGTTGCAAAACCACCCGTACATAAATAAAACCCCAATCTCACAGACTGCAGGCAGGTTTTAGGTGCATACAGTGAGGCTGCCCCAGAATATATACCCAGCCTCCAAGATCTCCAATGATCAGGAGTCCCTTAAATCTGAGGAGTTTGTGTAAACAGCTTTTCAAAAATTTTTCTTCCATGGAACTACTTAGTTGTTGAACCCATGCAAACTTGCAGCGCCCACAGTGCCCAGGAGCACAGCAAAAGATACACAATTTAACTACTCACTGCATGGAACACAACTTCCCTTTGCTTTTGCATATGCCTCTGTGTAATTTCCTTTGATGTTCCCTACTTCTCATACTAGAAGAGGTGGTAAACAGAACAAGCTACCCTGCAATTAATGCGTCCTGCAAGCTTCAGGCTCATACAGCCCCTCAGAAAAACACAGTTCTCCAGGTGCACACTTTAATAAGCCACTTCCCATCAGCCCAGAGCAGCTCCCGACAAACCACACTGTCCTGACTGCAGTCACATCCTGGCAGCTGGATCCCCTTCCTGCTGCCCTCAGTTTCTGTGGTTGTTTAAACCCACACAGCCACACACCCCACTACTGAGATAAACTCACGCAGCCCACTTGTACTGCTGGCAGAGTTGAACATGGATGGAACAATAATACGACTTTGGCTTTGTCATCCAGCTGGAGTTATAATTTCTATGCAGTGAACTCAGACCTCATCTGCCCCTCACCGCTCATGTTCCTACCAATAACTGCAGAAACTTCATGCTTTTTTATATGTTCCTTTGCTACATATCAGAACACAAACAAAATTATGGATGAAGCCAAACTGGCAGGTGACAAATGAAGATTACCTGCAGCCCATGAAAACCCATTATGGGAGTGAGACACTGCCATTCGTTCTGCCTCCTCTTTCTACTCTTTTTAATCATCTCCAAAGATTGCTTTTGTATATAAACTTACACTGTTAAAAGTTACTACAAGAAAAGATACACATATTGAGCTTACAATATAATCTATAACGTTGCCATGCATGAAAACGATCTGATTAAAAGTTCACTATTTAAACATGCAAGATCTACCATGCGCTTCACTTGTTCTTTGTGCTGGCAAGTGTTTTAAAGTCATATTGACACAGAACAAAATCTAGAAATAGGTACTTGTATCAAATTCTTTATTACCTTTTCAATAAGATCCAAGCACTCTCCATTGTCTGTCCAGTCAATATCCTCCCAAATTAGTCCTTCCCTAAGGAAAGTAAGAAGGGCCTTTTTATTGAGAACTATGACAAAATTATTTTAAATATAGAAATAGACAGAGCTGATATATTTGTCTGGGACATTACAGCAAAATCAGCTTGCTTTTAGAAAAATACACAGCTCCAGACAGAGATTTTCAAAGGAAGGAAGCTAAGGTAGGTGGGAACCCAGATTTCAGGAGGATACTGACATTTTCAAAATTCTTCCAAATTTCATCTATGTCTTACCTGCTGTATTCCAGTTGCTCCAAGGAAAAGATGTGCTTGTTGAAATACTCCTGAAGCTTTTCATTTGCATAGTTAATACTGAACTGCTCAAAACGATTTACCTAAAGACACAAGAAATTTTCAAAACTACATACACTCCAAGTATTCTACATTGCAAACAAAGAACTGGTTGAAGTCATAACATGATTAATAATCAAGTTGACACAGATATGTAGAACAATGAACAAACTTTTAAGACCTACCTCAAAGTTTTCAAATCCAAAGATGTCCAAAATTCCAATGGACTTGAAGTCTTCCTTGCTCCTGATTCTGCTGTTGATTTTCTTAATGACCCAAGCAAAACACTGAGAATAAAGTGCCATAGCCATAGAATCTCTGCTGTCTACTGCCTGCATTAAAGAAGGAATACACAACGCATCAATCAACCCTGTAACTGAGAACTTACCAGGCTCTGATGGTCAGCATCCTTTGCAATGTATAATGCAAGCAGGCTTGCAGCCCTATGTACGTTGACAGCAATTGTATTAACAGTTACAATCATCACAACTTTAAGATTTAACGATGTAAGTTGTAAGCTGTACATCTATGTGGCTTTATAATTATATTTAAGGCTAAAGTGTTCAAAAATTAGGAAAGAATAAACTTAAGGTGTGGAGGAAAGGGAAGAAAGAAAGAAAAGGGCAGGAAGTAACACCTTAAATAAAAGTAGGCATAATGTTAAGTGTACCTATTTCTAATCCCCTTTTGGTAAATAGTAACATTATTTCTGATGAAAGTTTTCACAAACACCCACCTGACACAAATGTCCATAATGAAAAATATCAGCCTACATGATTAGGATCTTAAAAAAAATGCTAAGCAATCAGGCTTCATGAGAATAACAAGAACCAAGCTACAAGTCCTGGCCAGAATGACAGTATGGGGATCTATAGAGATTTCTAGAAGTCCAGTCATACTCTTCCCCGCCAAAAAACCATATGTAGTATTTTTGCTAGCAACTCCGATGCATGAACTAGGCTTCTCTTCCTGAGTGACCAATGATTTCCCTGGACTTGAAGACCAAGCCATATTATTTAACAGACCTTAAAACCATGTCAAAACTGAGCTGCTTTGATTACCTGTTGTATGCTAAGAGGTGTTAGGATTTCTTCTCCCCTGAGTATCATTGACCTTTGTGTCAACGCTTCAGTTAGCTGAGTAGAGTCCAACCCCAGTAGTTCAGCAGATCTACCCAGAGCTGGCAAAAGGAAGAGACAAATACCTGTATGTCCTTAAATGTATAAGGTTATGAAGCTTATTATTACAGTACTACTATCACCACCATTTAAGATGTTTCTAGAGTTATGGGGATTAGAGATAAAAACACAACCAGAAACTTTAGGGTATGTTTTTGCTGCTCATGAACAGGCACAGTATCAGAAATACGCAAGACAGAAGGAATTTCATAGAATCATAGAATAGTTAGGGTTGGAGAGAACCTTAAGATCATCTAGTTCCAACCCCCTGCCATAGGCACGGATGCCTCACACTAAACCATGTCACCCAAGGCTCTGTCCAACCTGTCCTTGAACACTGCCAGGGATGGAGAATCAATCACTTCTTTGGACAACCTGTTCCAGTGCCTTACTACCCTCACAGTAAAGAACTTCTTCCTTATATCTAACCTCAACTTCCCCTGTTTAAGTTTGAACCCATTGCCCCTTGTCCCTCTCCAACATCCTTGCAGGCCCTCTTCAGATATTGGAAGGCTACTCTTTATTGCTGTATCTGAAAAAACATTTAAAATGCTCACGAGCCGAATCTTTAGACATACCAGCACATACTTTCAAATTTACAATTGAAGTATTGAAAGCTCTAAGAAAAGATACCTTCAGTGGAGATATCAGTTAAAGAACGTACTTGAGCACTTATGTTTACCAACTTGAGAATATTTCTGAAGAAGGAATTAGATTAAAATGGAATTTCATTACTATTAATGGAATAAATAGGTGCCCATGGTCTTCCCTAATTAGGACCTAGCATTCAGCAGCTGACTAATCTGCATTATCTGCCAACAGCCCCCCCCCCCAAAAAAAATAACATTTTAATCAATATTCAAAGATGCTAAAAAGCAGTAAGACCCTTTCAATGTTTGTCCTTCCTATGGTCAGATATACTAGCAACAAATACAGCTTTCACAGCCTCAAGAAACGTGTACATTTGGATGCATAGCCTTCTTACCTGTTTTAAAGGACACCTGTGCCCCACCAGCAGTGATGAACTCAACATTTCCTAGATGCAAAATGCCAGCCAACAGCCTCAAAACTTCTCGCACCTCCTCCTTGCTGAACTCCATCACTTCCATTGCAGTCTGGAATGACACGTGAGCTTCTTCACTAACATGTGCACTGACTCCAAAATGGGGATAAGGACAAACCTACCAACTGCGCTGTCAGGCCTTAGAAAAGCAAGTCAGGACTGACAGAGGGCTGGCAAGAGTGAATTCCTTTGCTTTCATCACAAATTGAATATGCTGTAATACATGTCAGGGACATTGTGATACATGTTAAATACCACTCTGGTTTTACGAAATCTCCTTCTGATGCTGTAAGGATGCTGTCATTTGCTTTCAAATTCTTCATTAAAATTTTATAAATACTGGAACACCCTACATACATCAGACACAATTTCACTCATTTCCATTAGTAACTGATAACCAAACACACATCTTACTGGTGCAGTCTCACATCTTACAGCAAAAGTCAGAAAGAAAAAGAGATCTACATAAAAAGTGTGGAATTTATGAATAACCAATATGGCAATGATCAAGGCTGAACTACATAAATGAGGAGAACAGCCAATCTCAAACAAAATGAGGAACATACACTTTTCTCTGGCATAGAAGAGGTAAGCAATTGTTATGCCTCTCGAAATTACTAGAATTTCCCAAATTTGTGTCTGATATGAGCCTGTCTGAGTCCACGTCACAGATTTATACCCTTACAGTTAGGCTCATCATGTTATGGTCACTGCAGGTGTCATGACAAATGACACGACACATTTTCTCTTTCATAAATCATCAATTACAAATGGAAAAGGCTCAGACTCATCCTACTATTAAAAGCATAGAAGAGATAATGGTTGAAGGTTTATTTTGTACAGAAGATCTTTCACACCAGAGCTCTAAGAAAGGGGGCAGCACCAGGGGCTCATATCCACCCTCACCATGCAGTTCCTCCCTGTCTCCTACATTAAATTTCACTTAAGTAACATTTTCAAGATTTAAACCACAATAAAAGTAAGCAAAGGAGATGATTGTAATAGGAGGAGACAGGCAAGGGTGAACTGTGGGATTTCTGCCTGCCCCCTGCTCTGGGAATGCAGCCCAGCAGCCTCAGCCCCTGCTTAAGCCTGCCTGCACTGCGGGCAGCACACAAGCAGCACCTGCCCTGCTGATTTCATGCTCTCCCTACCCTGGGATGATTAGCACAAATTAAATGTCACACTAATCAACTTAAGCATGTGACTACAATATAGATTAAGTTACCCATTTTTCCCATACCTCCTTCCACCATACTACACTAGGGGGTTTCACACTAAAAATAACTGCTGCATCTACTACACATTAATTTGTCAGCTTGACAGATAGCTAAGCAAAAATAATTTGTTGAACAACATAAACCCAAGTACTTTGTCTGATTTTTAAAATCTAACACATATGACCTTGGTGATACAGTAAGCAATTAGCAATTTTCCTAACAGTCAATATAGACTAATCACTGTAGCCAACTGGTGTGTGTATAAGATACAGAGCTATTCAGAGAAAGACTCCACCAGGACCTGGTTTTTAATCTGTGTTTACATTTTCTTCAGCTCTGTTGTGCAAGTTACTCCATACAACTGGATCTCCCAGCTGCAACTTAAAGAGTCACAAAAGCCCAGGTGCTTCGCTCCCCATGTGCTGCGCTACACATGTAGATGCTCCCCATCTGTAGGTGCTACATAATCTGGGTAAGGATGTACAGTAGATGCTACATAATCTGGGTAAAGCTTTAGGATGGAAAAACAGTGGAAGTAAACACAGCTGTAACACAAAACAATGCAGGGAAGGACAAAGGCAAGTAAACGCCTTACTGTCTTCCCAACTGCTATTCTTTTAACTCCCAAATGTAATCATTTCACTAAATTACAGCACACTTTGAAATGATAGATTAAAAATCAAATATTGGAGGGAAGGTAAAGACATGCTCAAAATGACAGTGAAGTGTTATGAGAAAATTTAAGTCCCCGTAAATTAGTGCCTCAATGAGTGAGCTGCATGTGCAGGTAAGCACAAGAAGGCTTTGTCCCCTGCTCTGCCAATGGGCTCCAGGCACCTGAACCTCCAGTGTTTTTAAAGCATAAAGAACTCACAATGACTTCCTTGAAAGAGTCTTTGTCACTGATTGTCTTATCCGCTACACATCCAGACTGATTCAGGTAGTGGTAGTTCTCCGGTACAGATAAGTAAAAAGCATCTAATGAGGGGAGAAAAGAGGAAGAGTAATAAAGCCCAAAACAAAAGCACTCCACAAATCACTACGTCAGAGTTAAATAGATCACAATTTGTTTGCTCAGAAATTACGATAATGTGAAAACCTATGTTTTATATTAAAAACAGATATGGGGTTTTATTTTGCTAGTTTTTGCTTTATTTAGCTGCACATTGAAAGCAACTCTACTTTTCAGCATGCAAAGACAGAGGGCCCAAAGGGAGATGCCGAGACAGCTTTAGGCAATTTTGCACATATACAAATGTCATTTCTTTTGTTCACTGGATTTATTCTTTATGAGAGAGGATTAGAGGAACCAGAATTATTTCTCTTTGTTGCTGTGGAGTTATTTAGTACCAGCAAAAATATTCAGCTTGAACAGAATAAGGCATGTTTGTCCCTGAGTAACTTTCCCAGGGCTACAGCAGAAGCTGGGAGAAAAATTACTGGCAGCTCAGTGACAATCTTCAACTAAGCAGGTTGCTTTATCCAGCTGAGCTCAAATTCACACTCACTGAATCCTGGCTGAATAAATAACCTATCTCTCTGCTTGGGTTAGCTGGTTTCTGCAGTTAAATTCTCCACTACTGTCACCAAGGCTGACCACTAGCAGGAAGCCACTGTAGTTGTGTGGCTTGTGCTTTGCCACTCACCTTTCTCTCTTTCTTCTATCCCTGCCAGCAGAGCATAGAATATATGATAATTTCTTTCCCCAGGGTTTTGTCTTACTACACGATTCTGTCAAAGTAAAAAACAGTTTCCATTTAAGCAATAATTTTCAAGAATATTTTTTTTATACACAATTTCAAAGAAAATATTCAAATCAAACAAACTTAGAAAAAGCCAACATCAACTTACTTTTTCCAATAAATCTATAGCCAGGAAGAAAAAACTTCAGTCAAGGAATAAAGTAAAAAGCAATTAACGCAAAAGCTATTTACACTGTTCCTTCTTTCATCTGAGACAACAGGAAGATCATCATGGCCTTTTCTTATGACATGCCTACTGCCATAACAAAATTAATAAAGTAGCAACAATAAAAATACTGCAGCAGTTCTAATACCAATGTTTTTCCACACTTCCTGCTCCTCCATCCTATCAAAACTGGAGCTGTCATGTTCTGGATTTTAAACACCTGCTTTTCTTTCCTTTTTCATTTCCTTAAAGCTTGGAAACAGCTTTAAGGATGAAATTTGTCCCACTGCAAAAGCAGCTTATGTTCAAAACACTAGATAGGATACCCTGGGTATATTCCTCATCCCTACACCTCTGGTGCTCTGGTGGAGCTGGCTTTTAGACAAATTTTGCTGAATTCAGTACAAATCCAAGGATTTAACCCACCCAGGCTCACACTCCAGAAATTCAGCAGCTCTGCTCCTTCAAGTGCTTTTCCAGAAAAGTTAGAAGCTTATCTTCGGATATAATAAATGAGGGAAATGGATTACAACTGAAGTTATCCCCAAGAACTCAGGCTGGTTTAGCTCACTAGGTAGGAACGTGCACGAGACATGCCAGCAGTAGCAATGCAAGATCCTGGTCCTTGGAGAGCATATGCGCCTCACACCACCACAAATGCACATGTATTTGTGTGTACAAGCACATGCATAATTTGATGTTACTGCTTCCTTTTCCCAGCTACATCAGCTCTATTTCATTGTGTATGTTTCCAGATAGCATGAAAGGACAGACAAGGGCAAGACACTTCTCTAGCAAGTCTTCCACAGAGGTACAAGGGGGCTGCCGGCAAACATGGGTAAAATCACCAAATGAGGATACAATCTATAATTCTTCCTCCCTGAATGTTTCCCTTTTGACAGATGTTCAGCTGAATAAACTTCCCAAAGCGGCTTGAGTTGTTGTTGTAAACAGTCTTCGCATTGCCAAAAGCCTCCATAATTGGGCTGTGAAAATACAGAAGAACGACAAGAGCATTAATGTGTGACCAGCATGCCAACGGCTTCACATGGGACTGCCGAAAGGAACAGCGCTCTGAAGAGCTCGCTTCTGACACTCTCCTCAGCCTACATCCTCAGTATTACCCTCAATCATTAACAATGGGCATCTCAATTTTCTATAACAAGATGCAAGTATTCAAGCAACAGGAGGATTAATTGTACTAAACTGCTCTGCAGCTTACTCTGTAACTGCTTAAAAGATGTACACAATTCTCATTGCAATACTCAAATTATAAGACATCTCAGCACATGCAAATTGCTAGACAGATGTAGGGA
>NW_009918441.1:78729-85280 GCF_000696875.1 Nestor notabilis
AAGGCAACTAAAAAAGAAATAATTACATCCAGATACAGCAGGTAAAGCAGAGATGAAGCATGATAAACAAAAGTAATAGCATCTCAAATTGTCTTTCCTTTTAAATAGTTTAGAACCACGTGTTACTTTTTTGAACACCAAGAGATGGTGTTTTTTGCTTGCGTAGAGTGTGTCCAATTTATGATGCATTTGCTCATCTGTCTTATCAGTTCTCCTTATCCTCCCTTTCCTCAGCATGCTTTTATCATTAGCACACTTCATACGTGCTGTATCTTGTTCTACCTTATCCTCAGGTTATACAAACCAAACCAATGGCTTCTCCCTCCCTCCACCCATTTCCCTCACTCTTGATTATCTGAATTCAGCCCTCCAAAAAAATGAAAGCCCTGATTAAAGCACTGTCCATTTCAAACCTCTGCTTCTTTTTGCTTCATTAAAATAGACCACTCTGCTCACAACTCTCTAGAGCAGCAGGTAATTCTGTTTAATGGAGAATTTCCTCCTTTCTAATATTATAATTCAGCAAACACACACTCCCCCCGCCCCCCATCTTTAATTACATTGCAAGATCTTATTTCAATAACAAGGCTTACATCTTCTGGAAAAAATGCCTGTGTATTAGAAGACCTAGTACCTGCTCTCAAGAATAGCTTGCTCCACACAGGAGGTCTTCTCTTTGCAGGACAGCTCCAGCGAATGTTGGCTCATTGCAGACAAGAACTTGAGAATCAGCTTAGTGCTTTCTGTCTTACCAGCACCACTTTCACCGCTGAAAGAAGAAGAGGAGGGAAGTGTTTGCACAGTTCCAGCTGCCAGTGGAAAAAACCCTGTCTGGGCTGCCCTCCCCATACATTACTGGAGGTCAGGAGGACTGGAGTGACTAGAAATGATACTCAGCAGAATACCCCTTTAAGCTTGCTGAATACGACATTCAACAGAAAATCGAAGCTATCTTCAGACATCATGCCACTGTTCAGACAGCATTTCAAGGCATTGATTAAGTATCAACACCACCTATGAGGCAACGAAAAGTGCTCTGAATACGAGTGGCTATCCAATAGTTCTCACCAACATGGAAAAACAAAGCTAGAACAAAGGCATGAGAAAGTCCAGAATATGAATTAAGTTTGGAAAGTTTGGGATTATGTTGCAGCAATCTAGCTAAGGAGAGAGCCCTGCTGTGAGAACGAGGAGGTTAGAGACACCAATGCATATTACAACACACAAAGGCTACTAGTATAATTAATACAGATATTCTTAGCAAGCCACATTTTTAAATGCCCAACCAAATAAACCAGATTCACATCAGTTCATTAAGAAATTAAGTTGCAGTTAAAAGTTTGTCTGGTATGCTTACTTTTCATTTAAAGTCATGGCATTACATCATAAGATGCAGTCGAATTCCTAGTTTTTCTAACTCCTAATTAAGCTGTGCCTAATTTAATTTTACTCCAGTTTATAGAAGGTACATTTTGATCTTATCCTGTCCTTTCCATTACAGCAAGCGGGAGTTATGTCCCTGACTTCAATGGATCGCAACTGGGCACATGGAGCAAGCTTAGTTTATTTGACAGTCTTCTCTTGTGCCATTGCTGAATGGTTTAGGTTATGGCAAAGTATAATGATGCTTTCTGGTGAGAAGCAAAGAACAGAGGTACAGCCCAAGAAACTAGCCTGGCATTTTCCTGCAAATGAATGCTAACAATTAAAAAAATAACCAGGGAAAAGGCATTCAGAAAACACTGAGACACAGTTTTGTAGCTGAGATTTAAACGTTTCCCCAGAAGAATCAGAGAGTCTTTAAAATATTTCATAAAACTTCATACAAATATGCTACCTGCTGATATGTTCCAGCAAGTATTATTCAACCACCATACTTAGACCATCTCAAAAAAATTCTGTAGTATTTTTAGTTACATTTACTGATGTCTGCTTTTTTTTGTATTTGTCCCCCTCTCTTTGGAGGCCCTCACTCATTATGCTCCTTTGCCAACAAAGAAAATATTTAACATTGCCTGTATTTAATATCCACTCCTTGTACAAAACATTTCTTCTACCAGCATTGAAAGAGCTTCACAAACCCTTGCAAAAAAATCAAGTGATACATACCTATTACTGCCTAAATTCTCACCCTCTGAGCAGTGTACAGCTCAACAGCAGGGACATGTGTACCAACAAGGACATCAACTCTTTCACTGACACCATTCTCCTCTGCTGCCACCTTCTTATCCCATGCTCTGGAGCATTGGTAGTCCTAGGGAGACTGAAAGCTACCCCACTGTAATTGAGGGCAGTTCTTCAACTGAGATATCCAAAGCTGAGGGAAAAATATTTCCTGTGCCTGTCTCTGGTACAGTTGCTATTATGCATAATTATACACTCTTGATTTTTTTGTAGAACCCAGAACTGGGTCACGCCAAAGATCTACCTGCCCATTATCGTATCTCTGACAGTCACCAAATGGAGATGCTCAGGGAAGACATATGATACTTTCCTTCTGTGTTCTTTCAGCTTCCAATTATTTGCTCTTCAGAGGGTTCCTGATCTAAACCTAGTTTCTCTGTGTCTTGTAACCCTCAATGGGTTTATCTTCTATGAGTTTCTAACTATACTCCCTTAAAAAGCATAAGAACATGTCTTGTGCTTTTGGATCTGCCTCCTGTTAGCATAATTCGATGCCCCTTAGTTCTCATATTGGAAGGAGAAACTAGTAATTTATTGCAGCACTGCCTCTCTCTGCTGTCCATGACTCCACAGATAGCTCCCCCAGTTCAAGCTGCCTGTCTCCATTAGCCATTCCCACAAACAGAGCCATACTATACTTCTGCTCACTTCTCCATATCACCTCAAAGTCCTCCTGGATATAATGCAAGGGGGAAAAAGGCTTGTGCAAAATACTCAAGATGTGTGCAAAGGATGGATTTACCCAATGTTCTCTATTCATTTACTAGTAGCTGCTCTATTTAGTTTTACAATCACTGTTGAGCACCGAGTGCATGGGAGCCATCTGGCATGATAGTCAGATCTCACCCTTGCATGCTGTTGCTCAGCTCAGGGCCCATAATTTTATGTGTGTCGAGTTGGGTCTACATTTTTCCTTTCTGAAAAGCTTTATAAAAACCAGTTATTATTAATGAGATGATATTCAAAAACAAGCATGCTAAACTTTAAAGGTGTTTATTCAACCCTACAGTACATACACTAACAGTAGGTTAAGTGAGATCAATCTTTCAGACTCCTTAGAAAGCCTGCACCTAAAAGAAGTTGCCAAGGTTAGTAAAAGGGTGATTTTTTTTAGTGCACAGCCAACCTTTCCAGCAACCTTTCCACCCCATGAGTTCAAGTGTCAGCTCACTGCACATCACTACATTCAATATTGTGAATACATTAAGTGTGACAGCAACCCAGAAGGCCCCCACTTAGGAGATCTCTAGACTTTCTCCATGACTTGTTCTATGCAGGGCATCTCGCTAAGGGCACAGCAGCATAGGCTCCAGACTGCAGCAGTGGAAAAGGGGTCACCGAGGGAGACTCCTCATTCTGAAGGATATAACCCGAGTAAGGCAGCATCAGCACCACTCTAAATCACTTCTCAGTTCTGTCTGCTAGCTTTAAAACCAGAGAGACAGATACACACAGACAAAATAGGCCCCTTCAGCAAATACAGTTCATCAGAGGCACATGTGAATTTTGGTGTGTCAGTCTCATAAGAATGTCTTCCCATCACAAGTCTGGGTCTCATCCAAAGACTAGTTTTATTCACATTGATTTTCAAGCTGAACAACAAAAACTAAAAATGTCAGGCCATCATACGATAACAGAGAGAACAAACTGGTGTCAGACTGATTTTATACTCGTGGCACTGACTTGAATGCCATCCAGGGTGACTGTTGCTCCAACTTCAACTGCCTTACGCTTCTTTTTGAGTGCTTTCAGGCAATATTAACTGCTACTGTATCTGAGAGAAGAGCATGTGTTTGCTTGTGCACAGACTAGACCACCTTAAATAAAGTAGCAAGAAAAAAATAAAACAAACCTCCCTTAAAGATATTTTCCTATTCTTACAATAAAGGGGTGATGGTTTGAACTTGGTCCCAACTTGCGAACATCAGATAGATAATTGTAGGGAACTTGATCCCTTCCCTACATCAGGACAAGCTGCTTGGCTATTCCTTGAGTAAAATGGACTCCCTTCATGCTCCTGCTGAGGCACCCAGCTGAAAAATCAAAAGATGTTAATATTTCTTTTTAACATGTCTGTTGTAGCATCAAATTTAACTGTGGTAGGCTTCCTCCCGTGTTTTAAATTAAACTGGACCCTGAGGTAAGGTTCAGATGAACACAAAGCTGAGCATTCATTGATGTAGATGTTTTTGTCTACATGAAAACAGATAAACAGCCAGATAAAGAATTTTTAGCCTGGGAGAGCAAAAATCCCACTTCACAACTCTAAAAATTCTAATGCAGAAGTCGTGCACAGCTTCCTCAGTATGCCATTTTGTTGACATTTTAGGCTGCTAAGTCTAAGTGCATTTTCATCAATTAAAATAAGCCTGTGTAACACAGACTGATTAATAAGCATCTCTGGATGACTCCATTTAATATCATCTCTTCTGCATTTCCTTCCTTTTCACCTCTGGTCTGGGTGGTTGTACTGGAAAAATGGTCTCGCATTTATATAACGCTTTGAGTCACTGCTGAAGACCGCTTCTAACTCGGGTTCTCGCCTTAACCTTCCCATCTTACCCCGCCCAGACAAATATCCCAACCATTTCAAAACAGCAGAAGCTTCTTCACAGTGGTTTTTGAACGCAATGCCTTAAGTAAGCCGCTCCAAAGCAGAGCTGAACTAATTCTGGATGCCAGCAGAGGGCACTTCAAGCCCAGAGGATCAGCAGAAAGCGTTCAGCACCTCACCTCATGGGACTGTTACAACTTGCCACTGAGTTTTTAAGATCCAGAAGGTAGGAGCAGGTGAAACTGCGCATCAGCGTGTGAAGCCTACACGAACAATTTACTCATTTTAAATAGATGAAACCATTAATTGTGTTTTCATGAAGCAACAAATTTTCCTTTTTATCATCTCGTACATTAAATACAAGACCAGAACATTTGCCTGAATTCGGATTCAGGCAGAGCTCCGTGCAGAGCTCCACGCTACTGTTTTTATCAAATATCAGCAGCAACAAAGAAAGTCTGGCAGTGACTTGTTGCAACATCTAATTCTAAGCCAGTAAAAGATGCAGGAACAACCAGGATGCTGAATTTGACAAGCACAGTGTAATACCTCCACTTCTGATGCCCCAAACTAAGTATATGATCACAGGCACTTTCCTCAACCTCATGAGGGCCACTGAAAACCTGCAGTAGTCTTAAAAATTCCTGGTCTGAGTCCTGCACAGACACAGCAGATAATATTGTTTTAGGAAATTAGATTTGACTTTTTATTTTTCTTATTTGAATTGCATGTTCCCCCAATTCCTATAGAAACAAGATACCCTCACAAGGTTGTACTGTGACCATCGTCTAAAACACTGAACTTACACAAATCATTGTTTTAATCCATGATCACAATAAACAATTTCAAAAGGGACTGCTAATGCAAATCTTCTCCATATTATGGCTTATCTGTTTAACCAAGTTTTACCATGGTTTACAGAGCAGGGACTGCTGGAGAATCCTCTGGAATAGCAGAGATTTCTGCTTATGGCCTTTTTAGGGCACAACCTGCTTTTCTCTTGGCAGCTTGTGGGGAACTGTTAGGAAAAAGAAGATACTTGAGCCAGTACAAAATGGCAAAAATACTAAGGGCCACCTGCTAGGCACCAGAAATTATTTTGGTTCCCAAAATTTGGGTACATGGACTGTTAACAAGTAACTACTTGGCATTAAAATGTGAAAACATGACTCTAGGCTACCTTTATTTGCATGACAAAGATCTTTTCTTGGAGTGTCACCTGGACTCAGCTTTGCATGCACAGTACTACGTATCAAATAACAAAAAGCAGAAACACTTGAAGAAAGCTGAAAACCACACTGTTCCCTCTGTCTTTGTGCCACTGCCAGGCAGAACGTGCCTAGAGGCAAGGGCAGGCAGGGACTGGGACCTAAGAACTTGCAGGAAGTTGGAACCAGACCTAGATGTGTTGCATCTGATCCACATTTCTAACAACAGCTCGGGTGCTGAACTACCTGTGCCAAATCTTCCTCTTACCCAGGAAGCCTTGCAAACTAGCTTGTAATCTGAAAAGCCAGTAGAAACTGTGTACTACAGAAGGTGCTGCTCGCTCTCTGCCTCATTCCCTCCTCTGCCCATGACATGGTCCTATGGCTATCACAAGGGCTCCCCTGTGGAGGTTGTGAGACAGCAGAAATTGTGTCACCTTGTGTCTGAAGCATTCCACACTTAGTATGTACTGCAAACAGGCTTAATCACAAAACACCGTGAAGGTGAGAGAGGAGAGAGAAGGGAAACACAAGCTCTCTCACATCACCCCCCAAACATCACCCCCACTGGGAGCTCAATGGCTGGGGGCACGGCGCCACCAGGA
>NW_009918441.1:85311-118417 GCF_000696875.1 Nestor notabilis
CAGGAAAGGCTTCGGTTTCCCCGCCTGCATGTGAGCCAACACAGCTGAGCTGGCAGGCAGGGAAAGGGAAAAGAGCTGGCTGCGTTTTCATCTCTTCTGGAGCAAGAAGGAAGGAGGAGCTGAAAGCAGCAAAAAAGCTACTGAAATGCCAATTGCTCTCAATGTACATTGGGCAGCAGCAAGATCCTGAGTACCAGTGACACAGTGGATCAAACGGGAAGGTATTTATCACCATTAAATTAAAGCACAACAAGATTAAGTAAGGAAGATTAATCAGGCAGAATTAAGTGGCTGAAAAGTGAAGGGTTTTCTCCTTTGCTGTTCTTATTTACCACATTTCTCAAGGCTGGTAGGTTATATGTTCTTCTCTTGACACAGGGCTTAGGGTCTAGTAGAAACAAACTACTGACCTGCACAGGGATTTTTTAACTAGTGGGGAAAGCACCTAGGGTAACATTAGATAGGTGAGTAGCAAAAAATGCACAAAAATACAACAGATTTTTTTCATTAAATGAATTGTAAGCTGTTTAAGAAAACCTAACATTTCATTAGAGGTCCACAGAATGATACAGAACAAGTTCAGAAGCCTGTGTGCTTTTGGAGTTCTCCTCTCCCTGTGGTCCAAACCCGTGCTCCTAAATCACCTGGGAAGCCTCACCAGCAGGGGCAACCAAAGCAGCAGCAGCAGCAGCAGCCATTTACCTGATGAGGATGCACTGGTTGTCATGGCGCTTCCAAAGGCAGCGGTAGCACTCGTTGGCCACAGCGAAGATGTGAGGTGGGATCTCTCCCATGTGGTGCTTGCTGTATCGCTCCATGGCAGCGCAGTCGTACAGTCCCGGGATGCTCTTGTAAGGGTTCACAGAGGCAACTATGGAACCAATGTAGGTCTGCAAGCACACAACCCCCACAGAGTTATTATTACACACGGGGTGGAACAGATTAACTCTTCCCAAATGAAAGACAACAAATACACATTTGCAAAAGCCTACCAATCCCACCTGGTTGATGAGGGAAGGGATGAAGACATTGTCTATTTGGACTTTGGTAAAGCATCTGACACTGTCTCCCACAGCATTCTCCTGGAGAAATTGGCTGTTCATGGGCTGGATAGTTGTGTTTTTTGCAGGGTGAAAAACTGGCTGGATGGCTGAGCCCGAAGAGTGGTGGTGAATGGTGCCACATCAAGTTGGTGACCAGTCATCAGTGGTGTCCCTCAAGGCTCAGTATTGGGGCCACTCTTGTCCAATATCTTTACTGATGATCTGGACAAGGGGATTGAGTGCACCCTCAGTAAATCTGCAGGCAACACGAAGTTGGGTGGGAGTGTTGGTCTGCTGGAGGGTAGGAAGGCTTTACAGAGGGATGAGGACAGGCTGCATTGATGGGCTGTGGCCAATGGCATGAGGTTCAACAAGAAGAGAAGGCTCAGTGAGGACCTTATCACTTTCTACAACTACCTGAAAGGAGGACAGAGAGAGGAGGTGGCTAGTCTCTTTTGCCAAGTAAAAAGCGATAGGACAAGAGATAACAGCCTCAAACTGCGCAAGGGGAGGTTTAGAAGGACATGAGGAAAAATTTCTTCAGAGAGAGTGATCAGGCATTGGAACAGGCTGCCCAGGGAAGTGGTGGAATCACCAACCCTGTAAGTGTTCAAAAACTGTGTAGATGAGGCCCTCAGTGACATGGTTTAGTGATGAACTTGGCAGTGCTGGGGAAATGGTTGGACTTGATGATCTTAAAGGTCTTTTCCAGCCTACATGATTGTATGATTCTATTTTTCCCTGCTTTCTTCCTTTACAAAAAGTTGTTTACACCTCTGTCACATTTTCTTGCTTTCCACACCTATAGCACAGAGCTGCTTGGCTGTACAAATCCCTGTGTTAACACTGCTTACAGATGCACATAATGCCTTATGAGCACTGGTCTACAGTTGCTTCTCGTGTGTTTGCAGGGACTTGCTGGACTTACTAAAAACCTGACTGTCCCCCAGGTATTGGTGCGAAAGTCTGTATTTCTATGTAGAGTATCCAAGTTCTTCTCTGCTACTAATTTTTAAAACAGAAGTAGCAGATGTTATAGTAGACACTAGCACCATTATATACGGTTAGGTCCTAAGAAAAGCACGTGAACTGGCAGATGCTCTCGAAACACTGGGATTCTGCAACTTAATTTATTACTAGTTTGCTGTGCAATGGCAGCTGATTAGGCATTCATTTCTATCCCACTGCAAATTAGAGAATATATCAGTTAAAACCACCCAGGCAACAGCTTATACCCATTCCCATTGCCTTAACTTACTAGGCTGCGGTACTCTCATCACTTGCAGCAGTTTATTTGCAATGCTGTTCATTTTCTCAGTCACCCCCTATGCGCTTCAATACATTTTTCAGATAAAACTGAACTGAGGTAGGAGATAACATGCAGCATGCTCTCTCCAGGATTTCCAGTACATTTTGGGCATGTGGAATTAATTGATATGTGCGGTGTTACCACTGTGATGCTAATTTCATTTTGCCAAGCACCTTCTCTGCAGTTGCAGGCGGGAAGCTGACACTTGGCTCAACAGCCCTGCAAAGCCTCCAGCCCTGTAACACGGTCCCCAGGTACAGACAGATGCTTCACCAGCAGCCAATCCTCTCATGCTGACAGGAGCCAGCTGTGAAGCTGACAGCGGGACCGGGGCTCTCTTCACCTCCCCAGCACCCTGCCCACAAAGGGCTAGGTAACTCGAGCAGCATTTTGCATGCCACAGAAACACAGCCCCATGTGCTCCTCCTGCAGCCTCCCTCTTCTCATGTGGGCACTAACTGAGACCAGGGGCCATCGTCTACCCCCACCCCCGTTTTCCTTTCCTCTCTGCCAGTCTCTTCCACAGCATTTACATTCCACATCTATCTTACTCCCTCCTCCTCAGTTCACACGTAATTATCACTGCGTATCAGCTCTGCTTTCTCACTGTTACCCTGCTGTTACATTCCCCGTTATCCACCTGTTCATCCTCCATCAGGCACGACACAAGAAGCAGCTTTGAGCTTTTGCTAAAGGAACTACAGCAGTGCCCTTGAAGTCATGACAATTTTATTAGCTGTGAGGGGAATATTCCTCCTTGCTGTAACTCAAGTACCTTTTACAGAGCAGTGAACTGAAAGTCTGTGTGTTTTATAAACCCCCCCATACTGTGCAATAGCTCAGAAGGTTTCATGTAGAGGAAAGATACAATTTCAACACAAGATCGTATCACAGGGTAATTACAGCACTGAGACAACAGCTTAATTTCCTGGGATCATCCCCTCTTGGGCTCCTAAATAACTAACAAGGAAGTCTCTGAGAACAAACTTCCTCAGTTTGATACGTATTTCAGCACAGACTGCAGGAGCAAAATCTTAGATTTTTTTGATTACATGAATACAGTGTAAGCATGACCAATAAAACAACTGCAGAACTTCCTCTTTACCCTACTAAAGTCTGACAAAAGCCTTACTAAACTGTAAGAAGAGTAACTTGAGGCACGCCATCACAACAGATGCCGTGGCAAAGAACCAGGTAAAAAAATCCCCATGAAATATGGTAACATCTAACTTCATAACTGTAAGATCCACCCCATAGATTCTGCATGATCAAGAACCTGACAGTACAACATCACCAGCCTCCTGATCTTCCCATGCCAGATACAGCACTGGCAAAATTGTACCATCAGTCGTTACAGTGCGACTTTCCTTGCTTCTCCTATTTCAAACAGTAACTATTGTAAGAAAGAGGTGACAGCAGCCCACTTGTGCACAGACTCGCTTGGCATGAGGCAGTCTTCCACATGGCTTAAGCACTACTTTTAAAAATTACATCAACACTTCCAGAATATTAGTCATTACTGAGAATAAAAGTCAGCTTAGATTGCCTTATAATTCATGTAAGGTACCATAGAGAAAACATAGTGTATTGTGGCAATAACAGAAACGGTCCTGGTGAAAACAATGCCGGAATCACCCAATCCTTAGGACATGTCATATTTTAAAAATTCCTTCTCTCTCCTTCTTTCAGCAAAAATGTGAAGAACCACGACCTCTACTGAGAAAACTCCAATTCCGTGGCTCCAGTCTTCTGGTGCTTTGAGTACGTATTACCCCTATGCAAAACAAGTTAAATGTGTGCACAAATGGCCATCAAATTATAATGATATAAGACAGAATAAAATCAAGCCCCGAAAAAACAACTTCTTCATCCCAAGACAAGATCACAAGAAAAGCTATATTCTTCACAGACATAGAGGATCAGATTTATCATCTACCAAATGTCATAACCCAACAAAGGAACAGACACAATTAGGTAACTGCATGGACTAACTAGGAGTTAGCTGGCCCAAGCAAATGTTCCACTTTAACCCAAGGTAGCTCAGCAGGGTATTCATGAGCTGAGACAGCACTGTTATTAAAAACCATTAACAGTGTTAAGAAAGTTTCTATAAAAAAACAAATCTTCCCAAAATCTTTTTAAATTTCCTCTGGGATACTCAGCAGGAGCAAGATCTGCTGCAAGAATAATTTCCTACATCACTTCCAGTCACTTGCCCATCCAGTAACTATCATATGCTCTTACTAGTAGTGGTATTTTATAAACAGTAGATCCTACTCCTGGCTAGCCTCTACCCTGGCACCTCCAAGCACCACGAAGTCAGGGACTTGAGGTGCAGCGTGACCTGCACCCACAGGCAGAAGAGCAGCACCGCTTCACACCTCCCTCCCTGCTCTTGGGGCTCTGATTTCCATCCCCTGGGGACTCTGAGCAGCTGCCCAACAACCCCTTTTTGGGAGGATAGACTTTCTGGTTTTGCAAGTGGAAGCACCTTAGAAGCAAGTTATACCAGTGTAAAGGTGCACAAAAATGCAAGACTGTTCAGTGGATGAGTATTGTCTCCGGAACACTATTTCTGCACCAGGCATCAGCATATGGCAAATTAAAGAAGGTAACAGTCAGAAGCAGAATCTTTAGATTACTTCATTATGCTAACATCACAAGGCAGCCATTTAGATGAAATTTCAGAAAAGGTATTTTCACATAAGAATGTCATTTCCACTTAGCTTAAAAAGACTGAATCAAATTTTCTCTTTGTTCTTTGCAGTTTCTAATCTGATTCTTGGAGTCAATAATTACTTACTTTAATGAAAGCACTATGAATAGGAAAAATGCTCATACATCTGCCAGAGTAGCAAGAGGACAGGGTTTCTGAAGACTTCCAGTTGAAATAGCTTGATGGTTATTTGAGAGAAATGCTGTGTAGAGCTCCTATCACAAGCCTGACTTCTTAAATCCATGGCAATGAACAGGACAATTTACTTTTCTGTTATGTGACTGACTCAACACTTTAGACAGAACCACTCACAAACTCTTTAATTTGGGTGGTACAGATTAAACCAGCAAAAACTTGTTATCAGATCACTGCTAATCTATTTATTTAAACCCAAGAATTAATTTGAGTTATTCAGCCTGAAACCCAATGCAGCGCTTTGATTTTCATATTACAAGGTTGGGTTCCTTTTCCACTTCCAAATTTTTACTGAAATTTTACGTTGACAATGCATCTCTCAGAACACTTCAGTCACAAAGCACAGACACTCCTACTCCCCTTTTTAGTACAAAACAGAGGAAATAAGATTGTTTGCTGATCCTCTAAGAGGACTTTCAAAATCAGAAGCTCAAGCCCTGTCTTCTCATCTAGTCACTCAGTAAGGAGATGGCATCTCAAGAGTCAAAATGAAAGATGTGCTTGAGAAAGGAAGAGATTTTTCATCAGTTCTCTGAATGCTTTCTTGTTTTGCTTGTTGCCTTCTGATAGTAATCAGCTTTGAACCCGTGTCTTGAAATCACCCCAGACCTTCTTCAAAAACTCAAAGACAATTAGTTCTTTTACAAGGTTCAAGAGCCCACAAAGATTTCTGATACCCACAGAAATACTCTAGAAAAACTTGCAGTGATCAGAGTTGTCCTGTCTAACAGAGAGGTTTGGGTTTGTTTTTTAAGGAAGACACAGTTCACTTTATTTTGATGCCAAACAAATGTAAATGATGTAAAAAGCTTAAGTGGTTACAATACACTTTTTCAAGTTGGCTTAAAATGACAATAATAAAAGAGGAAAAAGTAGAGCAAGAAATTTCCCCTTCAATTTTTTTTTCAGGTTCTTTATGCAGAAAAAGCAATGAAAAAGTAAACTGCCCTAATGCAAGATCACTTAACTGGTCCTATAAACCAGACAGACTACACAGAGCAAGACCACCTTCCTCTACATCTTCTCCCCTTCATAGATGCCTTTTTTTTTTTTTAAGGGTATATCCTTCCAGGTTTGTTCCATATCCAGCAATCATCCACCTTCCACTTCTTCCCTTTTACGTCAAGACTTCTGCATCTCAACAATAACTTTTCTATTTCTGAGGATCCTTTATGACTCCTGTGTTGCACTCAAGCTTGGTCTTCTTATTTAAGGCCATCACTTTTATCTCACACTCCTTCTCACGACTTCCTTTCACCCTCTAAATCAAGGTACCCCTCTGTACTTCCCAGACTTCTAGCACTCAAGACATCCCATTCCTCCTTCTTAAATAAATAAGCAAGGGTAAAAAAATTGGGGCAGGGGAAGATGAGGACGACAATGATGACTTTTTTCAGGCTTTCTGTATCTCATGCTACGGGGAAAGTGGGAGAGAAGGAAAGAGCAGGCTGGAGGACTCTGTTCTGACTAGAAGGCCACTTACATGTCACTTTTAGACTTTATCACTGATCACTGTTCCACACAACTTGCAAGTCTCTCATACCGTTACATCATCATAGCCATAGGAATGTTACCAAATTACAACACTGCTTTCACAAAACATGTAGAGGAAGACATTAGAAAGACCACAAAAATAGCTGTCGAACTTAATGAAGTTTTTAATACCAAATGCAAAACCTGGGAATAAAAGAGTTTGCTCCACATTGCAGATAACGATGCAGTCATTCCCAGATGTCTTAGGTAAAGGAATTGAAGGTAACCATGACGGAGTTCATTCTGATAACTACCACATACACGTCAGCATAGCAAAGAGAAAGAGGGCTGGGTCATATTTTGGCATCTTTACTAAGTGAGGCGGCAGAAGCGGCAAGGGTATGCCATAAACAGGATGATAATTAATGCCCTTGTTCATGGTAGGACCTTGATTTATCCTCTCTATGATAAGTATACCCCATCTTTCAGCTAGTCCCCATGCTAATTTCAGTGGGATGGAATCCAGTTGTCTCATGTCTGAAGCCAAGCTCCTTTCTTAAAAACCATAATCAAAATGAAGTACTAAACTGCAAGCTTAGATGTTTTCAACCCATCAAGCCATTTCTGAGATGGAAATGTCATGCTCTATAATCATCCTCATGTTTGGACTTCTGCAGCTCTCACCATGTTTGGTGACTCATGGTGGGTTTCCAACCGGCTAAATATACTTCAGCTTTGCCTGTCTTTATCTCCATGTTGCTTTTCAATGAACACAACAGCACAACATTACAACCCCTAAATTGTCCCCTTTTCTTCTCAAGGTCAGTTGTAGGATCAATGGCAAAATGAGCTGTTTGTAAACACACAAGCTGCACCACAAAAGGCAGGAGTTAGCATACATAGGAGAGGACCTTCAGAAGAAAACCAGAACGTGACAGAGAATGTCACCAAGAAGATCAAGTGCCAAGAGACAGCTACCCGCATCTAAGACCCACCTGCTAAATGTTCTCCCTGACATTGTTTTTGAAAAGCATCTTCTCAGGCACATTCACTCTGCTTAGCTGCACTTGCCCATGTGCTTCAGTCCATGATGTAAGCTGCAGCCGTCTTTTCTACCAACTACCCCCCCCGGTCACTTTCTCCCTCCCTGTGCTAAGCACCTACCAGATGCAAGGCATAACAGACCAAGGCATTTTCAAAGCCAGGCTTTATGCTTGTTTTCACTGGCACGGTACACAAGAAGATTTTGAATTTATTTCTTTTTTTTCAATATGTGATTTCACATGATCAGAGACAACTATCGGGCAACAGCATGCCCTCACAGATGCATCCTTGTCTGTTATGCTGATCCTTCAACCTGCTAATGTGACCTTTAGATTTCCTTGGTACAAGAGTATTTTAAGCAGCACCATCCTGTGCCCAAGGCCCTCCAAGGGCAAAGGCTATGCTACCCCTTCATGAAAAAAGGGGTACTTTGCAACCTTAACTTCTAAACCAAGTAAATCCTTCCACTCCTTACAGCTTCAACCTTGTGTATTCATAGTGTTCTTGTTCTAGACAGCTAGCTGAAACTGCCTAGATCTGTCTGTTTCTTAATGGTTAGAAACTAGGTTTTGGTCACATTACCTGCCAATGTAAATATCCTAAACAGCACACAGAGGTAGTCATATCTTTCACCTTAACTCTGCAAAAGGCTCGGAGATGGTGAAGAACCTGCACATAACTAAAAGCTCACCACGGGTTAAAAGATACACCCGTAGCTTAATCTCACCTTACTTTTGCATTAATGTCCTCCTACTGAACAGACTCAGGGATGGATATACTCAGGGAAACTCTACAAGTGTTACTCAGAATCTGCACCAAAAAAAAAAAAACAAACCAAAAATTGGGAAATATCAAACCAATATACAGAAAAACTGATAAAAGAGCACTGTGAGAGCCGAAGGTAAAAACCAAACCAACAGACAGTAATACTGATGATGCCAGACAGACATCCTTCCTTATTTAAGAACTTCACAGGCTTCTGGCAGTTTTTCTTCTGTACAAAAAGGACCAAGTCTCCTTGTTTTTATTGCACTTTTTTGCTAAGTAATACTATACAACCTCTGCCATGTAGCAGTCCTATCTACTGGATGTCAGGATAATGATCTTTCATGCTTTGACTGTATATAAAGTTATGGAAGAGTATCTCTCTCCACTACTGCCAAGTGGTGAGAAGAGGTGACCTCCTGAACAAAACCCACAACTGATCAGGATAAGGCATTGATTTTTGTCATTTTCACGGTCTGAGTTACAGCATGTGAATGTAGGTTTTGCACATCAGACTGTAGTAATCTGTGTGCACATCTTAACTATGAACAGGCGATCTCTAGCTCAAATCAGAAAAGGCCCCACAGAGCGTCGACCCCCATGGCTTGTCACTTCATTTCAAATGGCCTGTGGCCACACAGTAGAGTAGTTCTTCCCGCTTTGTTATTGCACAATGCTGAAATGAGTAGCTGTCTGAAGGTCTAATTCACCCTCCAGCAAGGAAAAGAAAAAAATGATTGTCTTCCTTCCTATAGATTCATCTTGGTAAGATGAACGGGCTTTTCAGAGAAAACACATGCAAAGGAAAACAGAAATGCTGGTAGATGACACACCAAAAAGCAGTGTCTTTAGTACACTGGAGTAATATTTTTAATACAAAGCTTGGAGATCTGTTTCAATCTACTTGCAAATATTCTACACACTCATATCCAGAGTTTCATAACTTCCATGGTCCTTAATGTTTTAAGACCTCTTCTATAGAAAGAACTTTTTTTAGGAGGGGAGCAGGAAGAGCAGGAATTATGCTTTAACAGAACATGAAAACAAAAATCAAAAGCCAGAATAACTGAAATCTAAGTCTATGCCAGGTAGTTTGTTGGATGGCATTGAACTGTTGCCAAACAACCATGGGCCTAGAAATCAGCACTAAGATGGTAAATAGTATTAGCAGTCAAAAACCTGATAAATTTAACTTTTGGACTGCTCTTGCTTTTAAAAGGAAAGACTTACAGACATCAAAAGAAAATAGCTGAAGCTGCTTGGAGAATGGACTACATCTTTTCAAATAAAAGTAAAAGCCTGGCTAGGAATCAGTAGTCCATTTATGCAGGTAGTCCATTTATGCATAACTAAATTCATTCTCAGCTTAAAAGGGTTGTCTGTGGCCTTTTAGTATTAAACTGCTGGAATATGTGAATAAGGCAGTTGGATGGCATAGCACAAGCAGTAAATTTTGTGCAGCTCTCTTTACAGTCAAAGCCTAACTCATGTAAAGAAAACACATGCTGGTGACAGACAAGCAGCTTAAGTTTTGGAGTTGAAATTCATGCCCTCCTTTCAATGGCTTTGCAGGACTGGGAGGAACAGACCCTTACAGAAAGGAGCCAAAGCTCACCTGCAATCAAGGCAAAGGCACATTGCAAAAGCGTTCAGCACCATTTGCAAAGGCTCTGACTGAACAGCACCAAGCTGTTACCAGCACTTACGCAAATGACTGAAAATTTTCCTTTTGATTCTGCATGCTGGTTTACTTTCTGTCTTCAGCTCGTAAGAATTACCAGTGACATCCAACACAGGTGTGGAGAAAAAAAAAAAAAACACAAAAAGAAGCCTTCAAGTCTGAGAAGACATTAGCAATATATACCATCACCAGTGACAAAACCTGCCTAACATTAGATTTCCACTTTGTAGTTTTCAATATGAGGTTACTATTAAGTAGGGCATAGGTATCATTCAAAACTCCTGAAAGTCAACAGGAATTGACCCTGTTGACCCTGCATGTATTACTTATTCTCCTACCAGCCAACCATATGAGAAGAAAAATACTGGTTCAGAGCAGACAGAAAGAGCAAATTTTTGATGTTTTAATAAAACTTTGACCTCCTCTGCCTCTCCGTCTGTCTCACAGAAACAGATGATGGAAGGCAAGATCCCTGCTGCAGCATATACACACAGCGGATTACCAACAAGTACCTAACATGCTGCAAATCATAGTATAAATTTATGTGTTTATGTAGCCATTGCATACACGTGCCCATTGCATATACATGGCCACTGCATACATTGCACAGTGTTTGCATAGCAGCGATAGTGTATTCAATTACACAGACCTTTCTGAGCAGCTCCCTATTTAATGATACCATCACACCACCTCAGGCTGAAATATTTGCTAAGATCTGAAAATATGCACGTCTAAAATCCCCAAGTTTTGAGGACAAAGTTCAGACAAACATTCTTTATTGTTGTTGTTGTTATTAGCAGTCCCACAAGTTCTGTAGTATGGAGGAATTCAGAAGCAAAGTTGGTTAACCAGTTGTTGGCATTTGTTTACTTCTCACACCATTACTACTATGTTCTTCCTCTAACGCATATTAAAAAAAAATAAAAACAAATAAAAAATTAAGATAATTGGCCTTTGGCAGACAAATGTTGATCTATATTACTGACCATCCTTTAGAAATGGCAATCACCACAAATAAATTCCGCTAGAATTCCAATTAAAAGCCTGCTGCGATTTTATAGATCTTTGTCTGCTGCTCTCTAGTAACAGATGTGAAATGGAAGCTGTAATTAATGCTTGGAGACAGGAACTCACTTTGAACTACATTTTGAAAACATTATCCGATGTGTATAAGCATAACATGCTAATTATGGAAGTAAGTAACTATGTATAGACATTTGTCATGCATTCTTAGCAATGGTGTTCTCTGTTCTCTGCACTGAAAAAGCTGGTGGAGAGAACTTCCCCCACCTCTCCATGGATATAGGGACAGGAAGGCATGAAACATACTGTGATTCACCAGCACACTTTTAAAATTTCTTTACTGTAAAAGCAGAGTAATTAAATAAACAGCAGTTTCCTCAGTGACCACAGAGCAGATCCTGCAAACCGGTTACTTGGGACTGCTCTAGAGCATCGGATGCCTGTGGAGAGGAGCTGTGCAACCACAGCAGGGTTGCAGGCAAGACCAGGATAAATATAGTTCTAGGAGCTAGTGTAATAACTAAGGACTTGGTCTAAATGTACATGTATTATATTTATATAGATAAATTTTATAGTACTAATTAACAACACAATTTGTGTGTACCAAAGTTTTTTTTGAAGTCTGTGGCCCACACTTATTTGTACCATGGAGCATGACAGACCAAAGACCAAGCCTGCTGAGCTGTCCAGGATGGTGTATGGGTCCTTGATACACAATCTTTTTAGCTTCAGTTTCTGCAGGGAGTGCATTCAAGATTTTATATTTAAGAAATCAATCACGACAGTTTTGTCTTCATAAGTAAACACTTTGAGGCCATTGTCTTCTACTGATCTTCCTTTGTTCGTCTGCCTCCACCTGCACCAGATGCGAAATTAAGTTTTACTATACTCAGAAAAAAAAAATGAATATGCAAAAACCTGGACAAACAACTCACAGAGAACAACTGACCTGGATACTAAAGTGTCTGTGTCTGCAAACAGGATTTGCAAAAACCCCCGACACTGATTATTGATTAATACTGCACAAACATCAAAAGATCGCCTCAGGGAACCCTCATGATTTCAAGGGAGATGAATTATCTAATTACTGCAAGTTTAACAGACTACAACTGAACATGCTGCTAAAGTAAACAAACAGAAGTAGATTAAAAAATTGCTGCATAAATAACTGAATATACCTTTTAAGAACAGGTAACTGAACATTCAGCATAATCAAGTGGCGAGGAGCTCTGCAAGCAGCCTTGTCAGGGACGAGACTACTTTTCCAGTTTAACACCTTCTTTAAAAATTGGAGAAATGTTGCTTTCTCATTTGAGTTATTCCATGTTTGTTTCTTCAGCTGAAGAGAGAAAGGAAGGCAGCCATGAAAACTGAGCTCCTAATTACCATCATCCTCCCTCTGAAGTGGATGTGACTGCTACAGCACTACATGTCTACGTGGCGGGTACAGAAGTTTTTATACATACGCACACAAACATCACAGATGGTTATAATTACTGGTGGCCAAGCTGCAGTCCTAATTTGAAAGTGAGCAAAAATAGGTTATGTTCTCTCCCACCCCTCCTGGCCACCACACCCAGCCGCTGGACAGCCCTGGGGCCAGTCTCTCCATTAGGGGAGGGTGGCCGAGGAGCCGCCACACCTCACCTCACGCAGCAGCATGCCTCTCTGGGCACGGGTACATGTCCTCCACCTAAACAAGACAGGCACGCGTCAAATCATCACTACTTCAAAGGGGAACGTGCCTACCTGGCACTTCAGAGCTTAATTCAAAAGGAAAAAAATAATCAGATGAGCTCTGAAACTTGTTTATTGCTTGAACTCGGGCAAATGAGGGTGGATCTGACACTGAAAACTTCCATACTGACCTGCACAATGTATACTGCAGTTACTCCCAACCTGCCTCTCACCTCAGCAAAGGCTGCTCTCTAATTTGCTGCTCTGCTGAAATTCGCCCTCCTACATCAGTAGCTAACCGCTGGCCACAGAGACAAGACAGCCGCAGCTCATCCCAGAGCCAGCTCAAACCCCGTAATTTGTGCATCTTGCAGCACAATACATGCTGTGTGGTTTACGGTGTCCTCTCCAAGGCTATGCCAGTCTCCTCTGCAATGTGTACTTAACTAAAAGTAAACCAGAATTGACAGCTTCGGGAACAACTCGCCTTTGAACAACAGCAAGGACGGCCGCTGCAGCACTTCCTTTCCACATGCCCTGTGCTGGCCTTGCTTCAGAGGTGTTCACCTTCACAAAAGGCTCCATTTTCAGACGTGGGCACCTTCCGCTTTTAGCACCAGTGTTTATCTTTCCATATGTTGCCACATACCAGCCTAGCATGCAAGCTAATCTGAGCATTCAAAGACAGGCGTTAAACCTTGTACGCCAGTGTCCAGAATCTCCTATTATCAAGTTGTTCCTGATGGAGTAAAACGAGGGAGGTCTCCTCCCCCATTTTACTCATGCACCATATTATCACTGCTATCATAACCCTGCTCCTTCCCTGGACGACAAAGGTGGTGATAGCCCAGAAGCACGCTTTTAGATAAAAGCAGTATTAATCAAGAAACCTGAAAAAAACACCAGACAGGAGCCTGCTTTAAGTCATCAAGAAAGGGCTTGTACATCCCATGCTTCTTACAGCCCCAAAAGGGAAAGCACACACTCTTTTATGGGAATTCAGACAAAAAGTATCACAAGTAGATGTCAACAGACTTGACACTGATACAAAAAGATGGTGGCACACAGACATGACAACTTTTGTCATTCACCTTCTCACTAACAGCACAGATTCAGCTAAGAGCCTCAAATCAGTAAGTGCAGAGCCAGGCATTCAGGCTCTGAACATAGTCTGTATGCTAAATCAATATTCCTCCATCACCAAGAAACAGCAAGAAACATAGAAAATCCTCTGCTGACCCATAATACTTGCAGCTGTTGGCAGCAGCAAAGTAAGTCATGGACATGTTTGACAAAACTTGGCATCCACGGTAAATATCCTTATAGTATTAATTAGAAAGTAGTGAAGAGCTTAGGAACATGGGTATGATTATGTGACACAAAAATGTTATTAAAGTAAAGGAAGATTAAACTGAACTCAGACATCTGAAGATATTTCCTTAAATACCTATTGCTGGAGAAACAGTTCCTCAAATACAGACAAACACACAAGTTAACAGTGGAAGATTTGCATGAATAATTGTCTTCCTGAGACAGCAACTGTTTAAATTTCCTTTTAATTGTTTCTTCTGTATTTCTGAAATTACATAAACTCAACACTACAATTCGTTATATTGTACTTCAGATAACTTTTGTGTGTCTGTGAAGAAGCAAGCCTCAAAACGTATGTCCTGATTCAAGTACATTTCTCATTAAGGGTACAGTCTCATTGCCCCTGACAAAACAAACAAAAAACTGCCAGACTTAAGAACCACACTGATATGCTTGTAATACTACAAGCATATAACTCACAAAATGTCAGCATACACCTTTGCTCATCTTCTCCCCTGCTCAGAAAGTGGACGAGGAGGTGCACAGAGCTGAAGTAAAAAGGGACCTGTAAGCTAAAAGTCAGGACACAGCAATTATGTGGTGGTTTATGTTCAGGATGGCAAGAAGTCTTTCAAAGGGATGATTATATTAAGCTCAGAGTGGAGAAGGGCACATGCCTCCCCAGTTTAACCTTAACATGCAAAGAACGGATACCACCAAGGTGGATACAAGAGACAGTATGTGCACTACTCTGATGAAGCAATTCCTGGCCAAGGCAGAGGACTTCTTGGAGGGAATGGAGAAGGCAGATGTACAGTCTGTAAAGTTTTCATTGCTCCTGGCATGAACTCCAGTGGCTTCTAGTGTCCTGTATAAAAGTTAGTCTTATCTCAATGCAGAACGGCCAGGAACCTAATCTCTTCAGCTGCAAGTACGCCTTTGACAAAGGTAAACTTAATGCATCTTTCAGTCCTTATTTTAACATCAAACATTGAAATATAATTTAACTATTCAACACAGTTAAAAGGTTTTGGCTTGAAAAGACACAGTTCATTTTGCAATGGCAACACCTCCTCCTACAACACAAGCCTATGTATCTATGGTTTCATAAAATCATTCAAGCTATTTAATCGGCTTGTCTTGCAGTTTGTGTTCCTGAAGCCCTGTCCTGCTATAGCACTATCACTGGTACAGCAGGAGTCGGGTACTAATGAGGACTGAGAAAAGAAGACGCTTCTTACACCAGCCCCTGGTTACATATATAGGACAACAGAGAGGCTTTCATATGTATTTCAAAACACCTTTTTTCCAACTGCCTTTCCAATAATTTGTCAGGTGAGCTGGACTCATAGGAGTAAGCAGTAAAATTAGCAAAACTGAAGGGACAATGAGTATTCAGCAGCAACTGAAGATCAGTCATCATTAACAGCACACAAACCTGTTTGTCTAGAAACCTACACCGCACTGAACACCAAGTATCAGAATACCCTAAACTTGCCTTAACAAGCTAAGAAATAAGCTAGGACATGTCTCTTCAGAACAAGGCTATTGTTTGCCTCTTTAAAAAATCATCCCCTTTTACACTCATGCTTTTTAAAAGGGGGAAGTGCCTCCATCTGAGTACACATAATGGTTCAGAAAACACTTTTTCATTTGACTCACACTAAGCATTATTTTCTAATAATACTGATAGAAAATTAAACTCTTATTGAGTAGCTATTTTCCTCCACACATGCAGGATTGTTCATATGTGGTGTTTGGGTTTTTTTCTGAAAGGAAAAATGGTTCATTTGTTTTGAAGGAAAAAAACCCACACATAAGGCTTTTGTAAAGAGAACTACCTCAACATTTAGGATTGCTCATACTAGCCACTTTAACGGTAATGTCAAAGGAACAAAATTTCCTCATGCCCCTTCTTGGTTTTTATTGAAGAAATTTCTAAACAGAGGGAAAGTTTATTTTTACACTAAGCTCTGTTCACTTTTAAAAATAAATTAAACTAAACTTCATAGATGAAGCGTGGAATAAATTGTGTATATGGCCAAATCTCAGGGCCCTAGATAGGTGATGCAAACAAAAATTTTTTATGTTTGGCAATTATTAATTAAAAAAAAAATAAAAAAAAGAAAAAGAAAAAAAAAGTAAATCCCCACCCAAATCCACCAATCACTGAAAAGTGAGATTACACAATCTATAAACAGCCACTATTCCTTGTATCTGTCTCACATTCAGTGTAGTTCCAGATTCAGAAAAGATTAGTATCTAGTCAGTTCAAGATTAACAAAAATAAATCTAATCACAAACCCCTTCATTACAGAGCTGAGAAAAAGCATTCTGTGTGGACTAATTCTTAGTTTTTGAAACCTTTAAACAGCTGCCTGTTCTCAATACACCCTGAACTCCAACTCTGTGTATTTAATGGCACGGGTCCTCAGCTTGACAATTTAATACTTTTTTTTGTAATACTAAAAGGTGAAGGTGATCGGAATTAGATCTTGGCCTGACGACATGTCACATGGCAGTCTCAGACTAAATCACACCACATCCTCCCTGGTGATGTACACAGCACATATTGTTGGAGCAGAGAGTCTAAATGAGAAGGGAAACATGAGAGCCCTTTACACAACCCTGCCACTGGAAGAGTAAAAGTGTATGCAGCATGCCAGTTTTTCAAGGTTTCCAAGGGGTTGCTTGGATAGCCCTGAGCTACCTTCTCCTTCCACTGTTGTTGGCGAAAAGTCACTAGATGAGGCATGCTTCAGCTCTGCGTGGATACACAAAGAACTGGAGAACATTAGGAGGGGAGATACCACAGAACAGTAAAACACGCACAGCACTTCTACATTCAAAAACATTCCCTCTGGATATTTTTCTTAATTTTAGAAGAAACTTACATAGATTTTATCTTGCTGATATCGCTGAAATAAATTGTGCATAATGGAGCCTTCGTGGAGATCTACGAGTGCTGCCATGTCTTCCACGCTCTCTGCGCTTGTTTGATGCATAGGCGTTACTTTTTGGTGTGTGATAGTGCTCTGTTTATACGTGAATACCTGAAAGAGGGAAACAAAGAAAATATCAGAACACACCTTCAAGAAATACTATCTGAGAACGGAGCTTTCATACCCATCCATGTCCCCTATCTAGTTTATCAGTGTGCAGATGTGTAAAATATAATAGCCTGCCAGTCATACATTCTTCTAAAGCTTCTCTGACAACAACTGAAGCCCCAAATACATACATGAGCGTCATATGAAACTAGTACGTACTGAGAATGCAATGAGGACTATAAAGTCTTTTCCTTTTTAAGGGCAAATGGAATCTCATCTCACACTGAATTGCTATTAGACTTTTTCAGGAGAAAAATAAACCAAGTAATAATAGTTCCCCAAAAATCCAAAACCAGACAAGCAAAAAACCACCTCTTGCAGTAAATCCCATATACTCGAATTATTCTGAGAGGAAATGTTTTACAGTGCAAAACAGCAAATGAAAATTATTGTTCCAACAGGCTGCAAGTGTTTACATGTTTGAACTGAAATCCACTTAAATGTTTCCTTTCAGTTCTCAGTCAGGACCACCGTCAGGTTAGGTCCTTATTCCTAATCTAAGTAGCACACCAAGTTCAGTATGCTGCAGATATTTGTAAATGAATAGGCAAACTGATTTCTAGTGAATGGATTTTGAGATGAATTTCTGAAGCCTGTTCCAAACAGACAGTAAAAGCTCTAAAAAAGCCACAATTTAAATAGTGAGAAGACACTTCCACAATTATGCTCAGAAGATGTACACATCCCCAGCCTACTTAAACTTTTATGAATACTAATGACACCACTAAAGACTAAACCAATAGCTCTGGAATTCAGCTTCCCATTTCCTTTTTATTTACATCTTGGCAGCTCATCCTTATAGATACCTGCTTGCACCTCATAACCAACACTACTCAGGCAATGTACTCGGGTCCCTGCTAATGGCACCTGTGCGAAAGTCAAATGTGGGGTAATGCAAACACTTTAATTATTTGGCATACTTAAAAGAAAACTTTCAAAAAATCTTTCAAAACATATTTATAAAGAAGATGTAAGAAGGGCAATAACCAGCAGCCTGAGCACTGGCGAGCACCAGTGAGAAAAAGCTAAAGAAGCAAGAGGCTGAACACAGACTAGACAGACATCAAAGCTCCGTACTCTGATATCCCACCAGCTGACAGAGATGAACTGCCTGATGATATTTGTTCATTAAAATTGTACCCCAGGCATCACAAATGCTGGCACAGGCCATGACACTGCTACAGCTGTCACTCACACCAGCACAAAGTATACTGGGGGAAGGCTGGGAAAGGAAGGTGATCCAGGAAACAAATCTCCAACAGATGCTGGAAGGCAACAGAGATGTCAACAGGATACGTGAGCAAACCATCAGAAAGTTCCTGTAAATTTGGAGTATCCAAAGCACAATCCCTAACGGTAGCAAAAAGACAGACACCAAGAGATCTGAGCTTTATTTTGTGGTAAACAACCATCAAGATGATAGGACAAGCATCTGAATAAGGCAGAGAGATGCTGACCAGGATGGCCTACTCAAACCCACTATTTCCTCTTGCTCAGGCTGGTTGTTCTCATACTTCCAGCTCTCCCACACATTGCCTTCTTATCTGGGTGAGGAAATGGTTCTGTGAGCTGACTCAAAGATAGGTGTATGCACTGACCAGTTAGAAAACACACCAACTTTCATAATGGCTGCCACCCAAATCTGAAAGGAGAAGGGCTTCTTCTCCAATGCTGGGGAGTTACTTTTCCTTTACTTTTACTTTTTACCAGAACCACGCATCCCTCAGACTTCCTAAACACACTGTAAACCTTGGTCAAAATCATCTAACAAGCTCAAAGTCATCAACCAGGGCAGCAGGATCACATGTGCAGACCTCATTTCCTTAAAATGGGTCTTTTGCAGTCCTGCTGCTCAAGCCCTGACAGGCCTGCTTTGTTTTATTTCATCTTGACTCACGCCTTTATTAAGACAAAGACGTGAAAAGGCTACCTTGAACTTTATCATTACTAATTAGAACATCACATTATGAAATATTGCAGTAGTTGAAATCCTCAGGAAATAGGATCCAAGAGCCATTCTACAAGGTCAGCATGGAGAATAGGAAGACGAACAAGTTGGCTCCTGAACTTAAACAGGAGCCCGTTGGCAGCATGCAGGAGTGTCCATCCTCAAGGATCCTGCCAGCATTGCTGGAAGGTCAAGTAAAACATGCAGGAAACTTGGAATAAGATTTAAGACAAACCTAAATGAGAATTCAGCAAAAACTTCTTTCCTCTCAAGATACAAATGGTCTAAGATAACAAACATGCTGAACACATGGAAACCTATAAATTAAACCCTAAAGACACAGCACACAAAAGAACTCTCAAATTTATTATGGAAGTGAAAATTAGAGGTTGAGATAGGAAGGAGCAATGCAAAGAACAACAAAAAGAACAAGCTCAAGACAAAACAGCAAACTAGACTTAACAGTAAAGAGCACTTCACTGGGAAAGGAGAACAACACTTCAAAACTGCTCTGCTGTTCCTACCACAACTTAGTAGTGCTGTGATGAACATGCTAAAAAGGGACTCAAATGAGGAAGCAACATGAAAAGCTGGGAGACCAATGCCACCACGTTCCCCAGGTAACACAGGAAAAAGCTGTGCAGGCATTATCAGGTTCAAAAAATAACGTAGGAGGGAACTATCAGATGTCCAAATGTTAACAGCTTGCTGAAACTGAGAACCCACACTCGAAGGCTGGAGGAGTGCTGTTTAGTCCTGAAGAAAGGAAATACAACTAAAAGGAAGTAATCACATGCTGATTAGTCAGATTTCTTTCTCAAAAAGGAAAGATTGAACAGACAGGTAAGTGAGGACAGAATATTTGAATGAACGTTAAAAATAGGGTGACATGCAGAAACTGTGAAAACAAACCATACTGGTGTGGTTTTAACAGCCTGTTTCAAAACTTTGATGATATGACCCTACATCCTCATTCACATCTGTTCAGAAATCTACTGGATTTCTAGCCCAATTATGTTCTCTCCATAACTGAGTAAAATTCATCAGCCTTGCTGTGATGGGGACATATCCAGACCAGTGTCAAGGTCCACCTGCCCAACAACCATGCTACCTGTAGCACTTGCCAGATCTGCTTTAGGACACAATGTCAAGCCCTGAGATCTCCGAGAGCAAGATCCACACTGATACTTCCCAAAAATACTACCCAGATGAGAAAGAAGGACAGGTAGAGAAAATGAATTCACCATGTCACAACGAGAACATTAGTCTTGGACATGGGATCTAGGAAAAAGTTAGGGGAAAGTCCTTAACAGCACACCAGCATGTCCAGGATGTGGGCACGACTGCACTGCGTGGATGGGACAGACTCCCATGTCACCCTTTGAAACATCATCCAGATCCCAAACTACTGATGCAGGAAGTGCCTTCTCTTTGCAGAAAATGCCAGTCAGACACTCTCTAGCACACTGTACAAAGCTGGAGAATGTAGAGCAGCACCACACTGAAATTAAAGGTGATACTGCAGATGAGCACTGGGTAAATGGGTTTTGGGCAGCTGCTGTTTTGTGAAGAGATTTGCTCTGAAGCAGCAATGTCATAAGTAAATAAATAAATAATTTCATATGGGACACTACTTGTAAAACGAACAACCCCTAAATCACGTACCAAGTCAAAGACATATAAAGAAAAATGACAGCTTGAACAAATAAATGTATAGTTTTCCCTATTCATAAATACTATCGTATGAGTAGTGTAATATTGTACTCCAAAATGTACAAGTATTTCTTAAGCAAGTCTGTATCTTTATACTTGGTTCAGAAAAGCATTTTTGGTATGCCATGCAATTTGGAATAACTAGTACTTTAAATGAATATATGCTTTTAAATTGACCAGTGAGCATGTAAAGTAAACAACCCACAAACATATCAGGAGTTGAGGCATATGACTGCAATTAAATTGATTTCACTTATGCTTTTAAAAGAGCATGAAAACCACCAGCATGAAAATCCTAATATTCCCCACTTCTTTATGTTGAAAATTACATTCTTATTCTATGCAACTAATCTAGCACGAGAAAAAGAAAATAAGCCCTTCAAACATTTTATTTAAGGGGAATATCACAAAACAATATCTAATTAATTTTCTGCACTGACAAATTACCCCTAAGCTCAAGATCTAATGGAAATTACATTTTAACAAAAGATTTAATTTGTAATACAATTTATTAACATCAGGAAAGAATGTCAGAGTGGGCCTTCAATGACAGGAGCACACAATGCTTTCTCTGACAGTATCATTTTCTGACATGATGACAAGTGACAAAAATCCCCGCTTGAATAAGGTCATCAAAAGGTAACAAGAGATACCACAACAGCTGAGTCAAGTGAGTTTAGGAGAATGCTGAATTAAGTCCTTGGGTAAAGCACATCAAAAGCCCACACAATCTCCACTTCTTGCAGAAGCCACAGTCACACTCAGGCCTTCCAGTCTGCTAGGAGCCCATACACAGCTGAGTCTTTCAGGGTGTTTTTCAAAGGGAAAGGGGGTTTTGGTCTGATGCTGATGATCCATACTGAATGGGAGGAAGGCAGAAGGTACTCCAAAAGTATCCTGATCAACAATTTGGTATTTGAATTACAACAATCTTCATAGTTTCTGTGACATTCCATGAGATTTTTTATTTACACGCAGAAATAAGCTTGTCTGCATCTCGGAAGCTCTGACCCAAAGTAGATCACTACTGAATCTGATCCCCAAAAATATGCCAGATTGTCTACTGAGAAGTTTATATATTGTGAGCATTTTAGAAGAGCCCCTTCTATACAGTGACCTGAACACTCACCCCTCCCAAACACAACTCCCAACCAGTGTGGGCTCAGGTATCTTTCTTTAATTCAAAGATTGAGGTTTGGGTTGGAGCAGGGGGTGACAGCGGGCACTGGCTCCCAACTACTGCTGCCTCTAGACAGGGATGAGAGCTGGACCATCCCTCATGGCCATTACCCGCCAGGTGGGCAGCAACTCTTTTGAGACTGTCAAGATGCCATCAGCTTCACCATCAGTAACACACGACAGATGTGGTTGTGTCTGACCCAAGCCAAGTCCGGCATGCTGCAGTGCTTGGGAATGGTTACACAGCTTAGTACACCCCTCTTGCCAGTGTGGTTGCAATAAACCAAGAAGGGTAGGGGTAGTCTGGTAACAGAAAAGGGGCAACCAACCTCCCTCCACTGCCCTTCCCTACTCAAGAAAACTTCTTATCAACTTTAGACATCCTATACAAAGTGCAGGGCCTTACAGAAGATAATACTGATATTCTTACATGGAAAACATAAATATGCAAGTCTTGTCACACACTCAATCTAAATTAACTTGTTCAAATCCAGGTAACCAGAGGGGTAATGTAAAATATCATAGTTTAAACATAAAAACAGGTAAGACAGGGAAAGCAAAGGCAAAAAGTATTGTAAAGAAGTCACCTAAAAGAAAGGTTTACATGAAATGAACCAACCAAAACAAAAACCAAGCAAACTTTATTCAGTAATGCTTATGATATTAGCAAACCAACTGCTACAGCATCTGGCCAGCCCACAGACACCATAAAGCAAACCTATCTGTGACCCAAAAAGCGAAGCTCACAGCCTTCCTGCCGTTGCCCCAGGAACTGCTCCACGTGAGTTTTTCGCAGTGTTACTCCCAACTGCTACAGTGATGCCCAGGAAAATCCACACGACCCAACAATAACTCCAGAGGACTCGGCTTGAACATGCAAGACATCAGTCTTCTAAGGCATCTTTTTGCTTATGGTCACTGACCCCACAGCAGAGAGATGAGCACAGCCCAGCAAAATACACAGGACTGCACAGAGAAACATCCACTTAAAAATACCAATATTTTCCCTTCTCTGCTGTTGGTCTGAACTGAGGATCATCATTTGTGTTTCCCTCATGTTTAGAAGTTAAAAGAATGCAATAAATCTTAGAAAATGTCTTTATACATGAGTCCAAGCAGAAAAAAGAGGCCTTGGGCTCACATTACAAGCAGTGGAATGCAGCCTTCCAGGGAGAAAAATAAATCACGACAAGCCTAAGGACCCAGAGATTAAAAACAAAAATAAAAATATAGCAGTTCATTGTTTTTTCCTGGAAAGATCTACTGTCTAAGCAGATACTTAATATTCAGGACAAGGATGCTCTATTGTAAATCAAAAGCAATTTAAGACCAAATGTAAAGCAGATTAACGAATGACATTTCAAATTCTACAGTTAATCATGACAAGAGTATGACCCAAGTAATTTTTTGTCTGATAATTTACTATTTCTCTGTAACAGCTGACCATAGACATCTATTGTCACAAAACAATCTTTCAGGCAACAAGATAAACCAGGGCCCAAGGCTTGCTTTGATGGCATATAATTTAATCTTTTTCAAAGTAATAAAAAACCAAAACCAAAGCAGACAAACAAAAAACCAACCAACCAACCAAACAGACCCAAACAAGACAAAATGTTATCTATTAAACTGTGGAGGAAAAGGAAATAATTTTATGTAAGACATTTACTGATGTAAAAAAAATCTTACCAACTAAACTGGTATTTTTACTACTGTGACTAACACTGGTCTTTAAGCAAATATCCCATACACACATCAACGGAGAATCAGCTTACAACCCACTCGTTTTGTAAAATTCCTACCTATTTACCCTGGGAATCACCCCACTCCCTAGCCTCCCTTCACAGTTGGATGTTAATCTTGACCTCTAGTGCAAAATCTCCACTTTGTACATTACTGTATCCACAAAATCAGTTGAGTAACACCCAGTCCGCAAATTTCCTCTATTTCATCTTTACCTTCTGCTCACTTGGGTTCCTGCCATTTTCAGTCTTTGTTCCTCCTCCTAGCAATCAAACCACTTGCCAACCCTTCCTCTTGGTCACCCTTTCATAATGCTTTTCAGACCTATCAAGGCCTGAGACATCTAGGTCAGGAACTGCTCCCAGGTTCATGTGCTGGGAGCCCATCCTGGTGCCTTTTTCCCTGTCCTCTTCCCCACCTCCAGCAGCTACAGCACAAGCGACGGCTTGGAGCAACTCCCTTGAATGGCTTTCCTACTATGACATTCAGGCTGTCACACTCAGGCACGATACCCCTCCTTGCTCCCAAGCTCCACAGCATGGGGAAGCACGCTGTCAGTATGGCTATCCTGGTCATCACCGCAGCAGAGCTCAGCAAACCCAGTAAATTACACCTCCTTGTTGTTTCCCTATGCACTGACCACTGTCAATATGCTTGTCTGATCAAGACCTTCTCACCCAATATCTATTCCACAAGAGTGATTTCAAGGCATTTTATTCCACACACCAACCTCTTTCTGTTGGTAGACAAGCTCTATCGCCAAGTACAAATAAGCTTCCAATGACAGGTTCAGTGCTTATGACCCTTCAATTGGGCTTGCCTACACAGACAATAAAGAAATTTAATTCCAATTAAACACATCAATTTTACCCAGATTATACTACAGTAAGCCTCTAGGCAGTCCATGCTAATTTTTAGAAGTAAAAATAAAAGTGCATCTTTAATTTAACTTTCTCTGCAAGCAACCTTGTATGACTTGCAGTTATACATTACCTAAAGACATGACAAAGCTCAGTTTTTAAGAAGCCTTCCTATAAATACTGTGACTACAGCTTTGCAGAAAATGTGAAACATTCCTGGCACATCTCCAGCACTTGTTTTGCCACAGCAAAGTGCTCTTTTCTCTTCATAAACCAAGAAGTGGAGGGATTGCAGCTGCCCAGACTTTCCCAGAATGCTGGACCAAGTGAAGTAGTCCAAGGGCAGGACACAGGAGACATAAAGCAAGAGGGGCTTTCAGCTTCCTGCCAGAGAGACGGTCAGCAGCAGGGTCTCGACAGCTTTCACCACACAGCAAGGCAAGGCAAGAGACCTCCAACCTGGACTGCAAGATGAGGCAGATAGTAGATCCTGGTACATAGCAGAAGAACTGAAGAAGCTCTGGGCCCATATTCCCTATGGGTTCAGTCATCTGTCTGGGTTGGGACACCCCACCAAAGGCACCCAGTAAACAGTTCTAAGGGCAATACACCTTTTGCTTTCAATGAATTATTGCCTTAACTAGCTCCAGGGACAAGGGGATAAGAATTGATGGCTTCCTCTTCTCAGAAGGAAGACAAAACCACTCTTTAAAACTCCCAAAAAAAACTCTGTCAGCTTTTATCCACCATTTTCCATACAATGGAAAGTGCATCTATAGACAATGCCAGGCACTGAAAGCATTAGCTTGACTGACAAAATCAGTTAGAGCTCAAGTGAAACTGAATTTCAACCTCATATTTATTCAATGATTCGTATAAGATAAACTATGACTATCTGCAACTGAACGAACAAGACTGAATTTGAATAAAATGCCCTGCTATCAAGAACTGGAATAACTCTGTTCAATAAGTAGCTTACAAATTATACCAGCTTTCTGAGGCATGAAGCAATCTCAATAGGTCGAACAAAGAACAAATGTTGCAGGTAGTTGACTGGACTGCTCTAGAACAGGAGCAGCCTGTGTGCAGTGCTGCAGTAATGCAATCAGAGTCAACACTTAATGTGGGAGCTGGAGCTCTGATGGGCCATTCCTGCAAAGCAAGCCTCGTCCTGAATGAAGGCTCAATGGAAAAGGAGATACTACAATGATGCCCTGTGGGATGCCAAATAAAACATGAGCAACACTGTTGCGAGCCTTTTGGCCTTGCCCCTTTATCTTCCTCTCAGCCCAGCACTTCATATGAACCAACCCTATCCACGGCCTGAAGGTGAAGATGGTGCCCAAACCCTGCAGAGAGGCACACACAGGGGGACGAGGGGACTGTCCGGGGAACTGCTGCCAGGCACAGCTGCTGGCCAAGGAGCTCTTCTCAGGAAGGCTTGTGTCACTTATCACCACCGTGCTATTACGCAAACCAAGGAGGCTCTGCCACAGCATCAGCTATAAAGGCTGAAAGGTCTCTGTAGCACCTCAGCAAGGGCACTGCAAAGGGCTGGAGGGAAAGAAAAAAGAAATAGAGCCAAAAGAAAGGTTTTTACACAGAAGCAGATGGTCTTGCTGACAAATTTCAATGCTCTGAGACAACACAGGGCGTGGGTTTCCATCACTCCTCCTGCCAGGTAGCAGCCAGCCCCTCTGCTCCAGTCAGTCACAGCTAGACACTGCAGTTTTAGCTTCAGCATCACGGTTCGGCCCCCCAGAGCTGGCTGGATGTCAAGCGCTCCAGCAGGCTCCAGTGGTGGGGCTAGCCATGTGCTAGCCAACATAGCCAGGAGCCAGGCTGGAGACGGGCTAGTGGGAGTTGTGCACGGCTATCAGCCACAGAAACCACAGTGCTCCTAAGGCAATTCCCAGGTAGGGAGGCCTGGGAGGTCTTGCAACTCACGACTACCTCCATCCTGAAAGCCATCACCCACAGAAGCTTGAGCAGTAACCTGTGCAGACCCAGCTCCCTCACACCTTCTCCTGCGCACCTGAGGCCACTGGCAAGAGAGCAAAGCATGATTCCACCTCAGGGCTTTCCACGACCAGCTTCACCTCTGTGTCCACATTGCAAACCTCCCCTATTTGCTCTCATTTCTCCTCCCTACCCCTCAAGTTTCCATCCTTCAGCTCCTGGCACCCTCCCTTGCCCACCACTGGTGGAGTTTTGAAGTTATCTTTGAGGGACTCGTTTCCAAGATCACTTGAGGCCACTGCTGAAAGTTTAGACAGGAGTCTACTATCATCTTTACTTGTTTAAAAAAACCCAGTATTTTATTTTTAGGTTTTCTGCCTTTATGTTACAAGAATAAAAAAATCTGAAACAAGAGATTAGTACAGAGCTCTGTATGAGTTTACAGGGATTACACAATCATAGCATATTTCATGTTGGAAAGGACCCATAAGGATCATGCAGCCCAACCCCCTGCTCCTCTGAGGATTACCTAAAACTAAACTATATGACTAACAGCATCGTCCAGATGCTTCTTGAACTCTGACAGGCTTGGTGACATGACTTCTTCACTGGAGAGCCTGTTTCCAGTGACCGATCACCCTCTCAGTGAAAAACCTTTTCCTAATGTCTGAATTTCCCCTGATTCAGCTTCATTCCATTTCCAGTCCTGAAAGCATAAGTCCAGATTGAAGTATGAACCATGGCTTGAACACCAGTCCCTTGCTTACTCTTGTCTCATTTTTTGAAGAACCAGAGGAGCTCTTCATTAAGCCAGTGTTTAATACCTGCTGGTCCTGCAGGTTGCCTGCAGTGTGAGGTATTGACACAGTTATACTGCTTGCAAGACAGCCAAAACATTTTATTTACAGCTCAAGGTTTCTTCATTGAAGCAGTCCTTTAATGAGGTAACTGCCTATTAAACTCCCCTTTCCCCAAAACTTGTAGGTGTAGAATGGTAACTTACACAGAGGGGTAGGATGTAGAAAAGGGAGGAACTGAAGCCCTGAATACAGTAAGCTCCTACAGATGTCTATTTATGAAAACAAATATGTACATGGTAACACATAACACACCATAGAGAATGCTCAAAGCACAATTATGGACAGGTGAACACAAAACACTGGATATTTTCCCAAGCATACAGTACAGTTTCTATGGTAGCTTTGTTAACAAGGCTATGCTATTTCAAAGTTAATTTTTATCATGTGCGCTGATCTCAGAACAATTCATCAGCCTTTCAGGAAAGGGCTACCTGAGGAGAAACAGTAAGGCCACTCCCTCTGTCACTACAGCCATTAACTCAGCTAAACAGCAACTGGGAACTTTTCCAGCTCTGACCAAAAGTAACTGGAAGATGTCCTTAACAGGGGGAAGGAGTGACTCTCTTTACCTACACATCTGGTTCTGGCACACAGAGGTAAGTTTATAATGTAGGCAGCAACAGACCAGCCCTCAGCAGGTCTCCAAAGCTGCCTTTCAACCTATCCAAGTTAGCACTGGGTCCCACAACAGCACAGTTTTCCCTGCCCGAGAATGAACCCCATATATCAACAAATTTTTTTGGCCAACATGGAAGCACTGTCAAATTGAAACTGCAGGCAGTTTATCCACACTCAGGATTAGCCAGTGCCATTTGTGTGGGACGTGAAACCTGTATAAGCATTGGCAGGAGTAGCACAGTCTACAGAGAGAAGATGTTTTAGCCATATTTTATAGCCTAGGCTGGAGCTAAATCTCAGCTGGCTCTATGCAGCATGAGTACGGTTTCCTCCAACCAAAGTGTGTGAACCAGGACCCTGGTACATGCAGTCAAGAGACATGGGGAGGTCCGTGCGTGGAACTAGCCTGTGTTTGAATCATTCACTCAGCTTCACTGCAGATCTCAATGGGCCCAGCAGTAAAGCTTCAGCTCTGCACCCCAGTGAACTAGTCTTCCTGAACACCAACACCCTGGTCTGCAGTGCTGTGTCTGCGGTTAGGCAGGGCTGTGCTGCTTTCCCCTGCCCATCTTGCATGAACTTGGGGTGCCTCACACTCCTGTTTCTCCCAGAAGATGGGGAGCTGGCTGTAAACCAGATTTTCAGCTTCGGTCTAGAAATAAAGACTAGGTATGCCAGCTACCATATGCTGGAGAGGAACCTACCAGTGTATTATTACTGTAGGGATAGCTGCCCAAGTCCGCAAATCCTCTGAAATAATAAATTTGCAGTAATCCCTCCCGAAGGGCACTGCTCTCGCACACCCTGCTAGCTGGACCGTGACAAGGACTGTGTCTGCAGAGGGAAGGAGGCAAGGCACCCTGCCTCCCTGCCAGCAAACTACCACTAGCTGCTGCACCAACCATGTGGACAGCATCCATCCACCCAGGAGGGCAGCAGGTCCTTCTGATGTTACCAGTGCTCAGGAGACTTGGCAGAAATAGTACATGACATGTGAAAGGTGAGGGAAGGGAGGAAGAAGCTGGAATAATTCTTCATTTCTATACAGCAAGCAAAAAGTTGGGGTTTTTTAATAGTATATTCTGACAGGTTAACTATTCAAGGAGGTTTCATCATCAAAAAGCAGCATAAATATTTTCAGAGAGCACAAAGCCATCTTATTGTAAAGTCTCACGGAGTATATTTTGCCCCTAAAGTCTTACTTTTCTCCAGGACTAGTGTGGCTAGACAACAGCAGCAGGCTCCAGCAAGCAACCACTGGCAGCTCCTGAAGAAGCACTGCTGGTCAGTTAGTACTGCTACACACCTCAGCCTGTTGCAGCACAGCTGTGTTTTGCACTCTTCAACCCCAAGGTTGTCCTTCAAAGCTACCAACGCACTTTGCTAGCTGTGGCACAAAGCAAAGGTTGAAGCTGCCAGTCACTCAGGGCTCAACACGTTTGTATGATACTCTCACAAGGCGACCACCAACATGTCTTGTTACGCTGAACTGCTACAGAAAGCCACAACCATTGTCAATGAGGAAATCTGAAACTTCTTAAATCGGTGTAATTGGGACTGGCTCCCTGCTCCCCCTTCCCCAGAACTGTTAGCTGCAGCAGGAGGAGAGCATGCTGCAAGAAAGTACAGAACAGGTTTGGACAAGCATGAAACGAAGCTGCACGTATCTCAAGATAGCAGCTGAGGCAGTTAAGTATTTTTCATTACAATCGTGAAACCCAGATCCACGCCCTGAAAGCCCAACCAGCTCAAGTCAGAGGGTTCTTAGGGATACATGCCAGCCTTCACCAAGTTGGAGGAGCCAAACTGTTACTGACAATCTGTGGTATCTTCAGGCTTTCCTGTTGTAACTCCTGTTTTTTTCAGTTGTTTTGTTTACTTTCTGGGGGAGGGACACCACAAAATTAAGTTTTCCAGACCTCTGCTCTGGTGTAAGACCAACAAAACCAGTTGAATGTTGCACAATCATTCTATCGTCATAAAATCATGGTGAAGAGAAAGGGAAGCAGTGGAGTAAAAAGGAAAGGAAAGGAAAAGGAAAAGGGAAAAGAAAGAAAAGGAAAAGGAAGAAGGGGAAGGGGAAAGAAAGAAAGAAAGAAAGAAAACCAGACATATCCAATACATAAATAAATAATCCTACTGTATCTTGTTTTGAAAAGGTGCAAAAGGGCAGACTTTAAATGTGTAAACTCACTGAAATTTCAGGGTTTTGTGTATTTGTCTGGACTGCAAGCCCACATGCAACTGTAATTTGAAAAAAAATACTGTAGTGGGCATGAATGGATACTTATCCCAAGTCCAAAATCTTTACATTTATACTGGGAAAAAGAGAAGCTGCTTAGTTACAAGCAGCAGACCACAGTTGTCTTAATTTGCACTGAACAGGAGCATTAGTCAGACTGATTACATAGTCAGGCACTAATTACTTATGTTCTCTCAAATGCATGCTAGTAAATTTGATTATTACTCAAATAAAGTATACATTGTTCAGTATGTCAGAGTAAGCTCTTTCTTTGACTGAAAGCTTTTTAGGAAAAAAAAACTACCTCTTTGCTATAAAGTTTTACAGTGTCTGGCACAAACACCTCTTGGAGATACTGAAGTACCAATATGAAAACACTACTACATTTTAATATGTCTGGTTTTGGGGAAAACAATATTACATTATTTTCCTTGGTTCTATTACAAGGAGCATGAACAAATATACCAGGCCCAGGAGCCGTAAGAATTCACAGAACGGCTTAAAAAAAAGCTTTTCTTCTGTCTGAGAGTTACTACAAGTTCCCATTTTTATACCTTTAGAGATAATACTGCATGAATTACTGTTCATTTTCTGCTACCATCGCACTTGTGAAAAGCCTGTGGATGTTAAATACAAAACCTTGAAGTTTTTTTTAAAAAGGACTGGTAGAAGGTTTGAATATGCCCAGTCTTGGCCATACTCCTGTAGTAGACTTCTTTTAAGGAAAAAGATAAATAAGTGGCACTGTTAGAACTTGTTGAGGAGACTGGAGCACCATCAGTCATTGCAGGGCATGAATTCACACGTATGGGCAGATGAAGCGGTCAAGAGATGTAATACTTTTCCAAGTCATGTTCTAAGTCTCATTGTATGGCACAGATACTGCCTTGATATGTGTGAGAACATGCATTATATACAGATAAGGAAAAGAACTTGCTCTTGGCTGTAAAAGTTTGACAGAGCTGTTCTATAAGTTACTCCCATAAAATCAACGTATAAACTAGTTGGTTTGCATTTGAACCATGAACCTCCTGCCTGTATGTGTATGTTAGAGAAACCCAGTTACAATTGATTCCCACGATACAAGCAACAAGCAATTCATAGCACCTTCCCCCCTTCTCCCCCTCAAATATGGACAGTACTTCTTCAGTAGTCAGATCAGAATTATAAGGAGACAGACAAGAAATATGTCTTATATTCAGATAATTACTTGGCAGCTTCACACATAAATTTAACATTTATAGTCCTGGAAAGAAAAACCCAGCCTTCCACTGCAAAGAAAAATACACCAGTATTTTTCTGCCTCTCTAAGGATACTGTTGTTTGCTTTTGAATTTACTTTGACAAATCTCAAGCACATGAAGAAGCTCTGGTCTATATTCTCTAAAATGAGGGTTAGATATAAGTTCAACAGGAAATACAGTGAGATTACCCTGACATGTTACTAAAAACCAGTTAGAAGAAACAGATTAGAATCAGACTACCTTTTCTGATTGCTTGTATGGAAGGAAGGAAAGGTTGTGAGAGATACATGGACTGCCAATCTTGTGTATTAGTGAATAGTGTTGCCTTCTACTTAACCTTCCCATGCTACTCTCAACTATCGAAACAGGTCTATTTTACTGTGTTTTATGATAAATATCATATCTTAAAACTCAGCTTCAGAGATCAGTGGGGAAGACCCATTACAAGCTGATGGGTATATTTGCACAAACCTACCACAGTACATAAAACAAGCTATAATTTTGAAAAATTATCCTACAGAACAAACAGCATCAGATTAGAGGAAAAAGGATGCATGAAGTAACCATTTTGTTTAGCTACCCAGGGCATGAGTTAATGTCACCTTACATTGTATCTGCCCAATGTGATTCAAGCAATTTCTCTCCCCTCTTCTGTCTCACCTGTGTATGCTTCAGAACTGAGGCTTAGGCTTAGAATCAAAATCCAGTTACTTAATTCTACACGTAAACTCTCTCCTGCTCTGACAACATGATAATTTCTGTTACGCATAGCTTCAGCCTGGCAGATTAAATCAGAAGTTTCTGGAAATAGGAGCATGTTTCAATCCTACAGCCTAAAATTATTAAACTAGAGAGACCATTATGATTTTTTAATCCGAGCAGCTGTGTAACATAGAAAATACATATCTAAATTCATTTTCTATTTAGCAAAGTCTCAGCCCTGAAGTACTGCAAATCTCTCTCCTTCCCTATAAAGTATCTTGCATTTACTACCCTCTATTTGGATACTGCCTTTTGTTAGGCACAATATTGACTTAAACTAGTAGTAGAAACTTTCCTGAAGGCACAGGCATTTCTTGTACAAGATTTATGGCTCCCAACTCTCATCTGACTGATTTTTAAAAGCCTGAGTTTAGCAACGTTCTTTGTGGTACCCAACCTCACTTGTCCTCATCCCAGAGCCATTAAGCCCATGGCACCAATAATATACCACACTATACACTGTGCAAGGAAATCCACTATCAGTGGTGTAGAAAGTAAAGATCACAGGATGGACATACATGCACAATTACATAAAGCTGGTGCTACAGAGCTAATACCAAAGTTTGAGTGTGGCCACGGGAGTACAGCTCTGCTTAACATCAAGGCAATCACAAACACATCCTCAGCAGGA
>NW_009918441.1:118448-140188 GCF_000696875.1 Nestor notabilis
CAGTAAGCTGCAAATGACCAAAGTGCACCTGCGGGCACAGCAGTGCAAAACTGGCTCTCCCTACACCAACACGTGCAGCACCAGCACACTCTAAAAAAGACAGTGTCTCTTCTCAAAACTCAAGTGCTCTGGATTGAAGGACAGACTTGTGCCTTCAAGTAAGCATTTAGGCTCACCTCAGCTAGGATAAAAAGGTGAAGAAGGAAATAACCCTTGCATCCCCTTAGTAGGGCTTCTATACACAAACATCTCCAACAAGTCTTTTATTTGGAGTCTCTCTATTGCCACAAACACTACATAAGGTATGAAACTGAGGCGTAACAAGCCAATTCAACAGAGAGTCATACTTCCCGTTAAGAAGAAAGCAATAGCAATCAGAGCTGCAGTCCCAACTGTTGTCTCAAAAGATCATAAAAATAAGTAAGATGACATGACAAATTAGTCATGCAGTAGGGAGCTGACTCACCACCAGGTGATTCATAACCAAGTCAACTGCAAAATACGAAAAATGCTGTGATCCTACAAGAAAAAGCTTTAACATTTGTACTGTGAGCTCTTTCATCATCAAAACACACAGCTGCACCAGCACTAAACCCAGGTTTTCACACCATAACAGAATGTATATAAAGTGTTTAACCTGTGAAAGAGATTATTTTCCTGAAATAGTCCACTGAATATATTCCTTACTTTCAGCATAATAGAACTCTTACAAACTATTTAAATAAAAGATCTATTATTTAGCTGTCATTCTGTATTACCACAGCTTGACATACAAATTTTTATACTGCTATCGTCACACATTTTTCTGTGAACATCCACACTGACAAACGAGATACAGGTGACCAGGCAAAGCATGCAAAGACTTCCAGGAGACAGTTGTTTGACAGAAGTTCAGCACCAGTGAGGAATCACCCAATGCCTCCTTTAGTTCAAGACAGGTAAGTACAGGAAAATCATACTTGTTTCTGGTATGGTCTGAAAATCGATCTATATTAAGTTATTCTCATGAGACCCCTGTATTGTAAAGAACATAAAAACTACTGCTATATTGGAAGTGCTCAATTCTGGGATTCACTCATCTGGAAAGCACAGTTAACCCAACAAATTTGCTGATACCACCATCATAAAACCTTGTGTGCCTAGCAGATGCAATGCAAATACACATTCTTGGGCTTCTATGCACAAATACTACTATACTATGGTGATTAAAAAAACCAACCCACAGGAGCATATGTTTACAATGCCCACTTAGAATAAGTGCATAGGCATAAACGTGAGTTTCCAATCTACTAAATTAAAAGACAGTCCCCATGATTTTACTTCAACTAGATTCGTCCGTAGCTGAAATTTTCAGAGGAGGAAATGGATTGAAGAAGAGAAGGTAGGCTTAAATTCAGGTGCTGGAAAGTTAAGCACAAATCTTTATATGAAATACTGAGCAATTGTAAGCTGCTAGGATAAACCCTAGCATCCCCAAAAACAAGCTATGCAGGTTCCCATCATTATCTAAATTAGAGCACCTGATTTCAGTTGCCATTATTTACAGGTTTTGATTTAACTGGTCTGCCCAAGACCAAAGTCAGTACCCTTATTGGATGTTGCACAAAAACAGAGAATTCCCACCCCAGCATGAGCCCATGACCATCAAAACGCTGCTTCATGTTCCCAGGCAGGGAGACACAACACATGCAGCACAGGTACCAGAGAAGGAAACCTGTTAGTGAGGGGAACGTTTAACCTAGACTACCAGGATGCACTTTTGGACAGGACAAGTCAAAGAAAGCACATTCCAGGCACACAGCTCATCAATTGGATTAAGTCAGATAACAAAGTTGAAAAAGCACTCATTATGATCCCCTCTCTCTGCTCCACCTCAGAGCAAGGTAACTCAAGCACCCAGATATACTGGGTTGCTGACAGAGTGTAAGCAAGCACTGGTCTCCAAAACAATCCACTTGTCGACACCAGAGGCTTTTCCTGTTAAGACAGGTCTGCACTGGATCCTGCTGATGCAGCCCTGTGAATCATGAATACGAGAGTTTTCCTAGCAGAGGACCTTAACCTCAGCATGATGGTGCTTTTTTAGTGAATTTTCTTCTGCTCACAGGGCTACTGGGGTTACTTGTTTTAAGGTTAGCGGGCAGTCCCCACAGCTGGGAAGTACTAGCACATCTGCCAAAATCTTTTTTCAGGCCCCTTGGGGCACAGTTCAATCCAATTAAAACATGCACAAAAGTACTAAAGCTCAAAACCTATTCCTTTGGTGCTGTGGGCTCAGCAATCCAAAGGACTCCACTACGCCCTACTACAGCATCAGCAACCGATATCAAACCCTTTCCAACAAAGTTGTTTCAGTTATTACTGAAGTCACTTGACCCTTTTCCATGTGCACCTGAGATGCCTGGACCTAAATGGGATTTTTCTGCCCATTTGCAAAGGAACCAAGAATGGCTTTGCTCCCACGAAGTTAAGCGCTTCACTGCAAGCATGTTCTTCTACGATACAACTGCACCACTGCAGTCAAGCCACATTGCTACATCAGCTGAAGTTACAGTGGCAGATGCCCACACAGATACTTTTATTTTGACTTTGCACAAACCACTTCCTAGAAAGTGAAAGATAAAAGTGCTGGGAAGAAAAGGAGGGATGAGGGGTGTGATATCAAAATAAAACAATAATGTCAGACTATGCATTACTGTAGCCAAAACATTCATAGCCACAATCTGGCTTACAGATATGCCTGTGGTGTTCAGCAGTTACTTCTGTAAAACATCCTTCCAAAAGAGGTACTGGCATTTGGCAGCAGCTGTCATTTCAGCAGAGAACTGAAGATAAAGGTCTGTCTCCTTAGACGTGAAGACCCTCTGCACAAAGGACCAAGAACACGGACGCGTGTCTACCTATCTGATTTGGTGAGAAAGTCAAGATCATTTCCAAGCAATAGTGACAAATGTGAATTAGCATGCAAAGCCTCATCAACTTGGTGATCTGAAAGATGTTTTGAATCGTCAGAAGGGCATCCCTGTGCTGAAGCACAGCACCACAGGCAGATGCCTCAAATAGCATACTGACCACAGGGAACAGAGGTTTCATCGTACAAGGTATCGAGGCATGCACACAGCAACATGACACATAGGAAGGGTGTGGGACAGGCTCCCGAAACACAAGGGAGTTTTAAATGTTAGTAAGACACTGCCATCTCTGGATAAAGATCACAGAAGATAACACTGCTGAGACAAGTCCAAGCAAGCACTCCCCACAACCACTGTTAGAGATGGTAGGGTGAAGAAGCATGTTCAGATCAGCAACCAGCAAGAGGGAAGAGGCAGTCAGGAGCACAGATTCTGACTACTCCAGCAGCCACACTCCACAAGCTGTGTTCACATCAGATACACAGCTTTCACCCCGGCTAGGTCCAACCCGCAGGAATGGCAGTGGCAGTCTCTCTGGCTAAACCCAACACAAACATGTGGAAACACAGCACATGTACTGCCCAGGGAACTGCTGCCCACGCAGCTGCTAAACTTACTGGGACCTAAAAAGTTCCTCTCAACTTGTTAAGGGATGTATTCATCAGTATTTTCTGTTACAGAAAATCTTACACTACCATGATTTTAGTCCTGTTTCTGACTATTTGCTGTAACAAAAGCTGTAATCCCTCTTAAGCAGAATGCAAAAGCAAAGAGCACAGTTTGGGGATGGTTTGGGTATTTTTTTCTTTTTGACCCACAGACCTCTTTTCAAACACAAAGGAAGAAGTGAATAAGAAGCCTTTTAATAACTGAATTTCTAGTCCCAGAAACCAAGTTTTCCATGAGCTCAGAGACCAAATCTCAGACACTTACCACCACCACGTAGCTCAAAATACTTGTAACGGATTCAAGATCTTTTAAAAGAAAGTTTGAACTCCATTTGTACTCCAACAGTACGAGCTGGCTTTTCTTCCAAGCTTCTTCACAGACCTGTTGTTCAATAATGAGCTTTCAAAACTACACCTAATAGTAAAATTCATTACTCCCTTTATATTCACCTCATTATCCTGGCCTCTTGCTGCGCTTGCTCCTTTTAATGGATGGAGCAAGTATTAGCTTGATTTCCTAACACACATCAAGTTTTCAGCTGAGCTTGGCAATATACATTTCTAACAACTGATAAGATCTCTATTAATTTACTATTAAATGCATAAAGCTAGATTTTATTCTGCCTTACATCTGACAGATAACGAGAACATACCTTACTTTCCTGACATGCTTGTATGTAACTTTTGCATGCAGATGCGACTGATAAGAGGAATTCAAATCAAGGCCAAAACTTAGTGATCATAAATGAAGTGAAATTAAAATATCCATCTGCATCCATATGTAGAGGACAAAAAAAAAAATAAAATTTGGTTTTGCCTTATTTTTTTTCTTCCCCCTCCCCCCCCAAAAGAAGTACTCCAGGAATACTACAATCAATGTATAAGAAAAGAAAAGCTTTAATACCTGAAGCTACCAATAGCACATTCAGAGAGAGCCAGGTGTGAATTCAGGAGAAGCAACATAAAGGAAAACGTGGAAGGAAGCTGTAAGTGGTGCTGACAGATCATCAAGTCACGCTGTTAAAATCTCGAGCACAAAAAACCTGGTAGTCTCTCTCCAAGGCTAAGGAACCCCTCTCCAGCAAGCCTATGGGAGCAAGAGCCAGCCCCTCTGACAATACATGAGCCGCACAGCATACAGCATCTTCCCTTAAAGGAAAATGTCAAGGAGGAGCTTGCCCCTTACAAGTACTGCTGATGCCAGGACTGGCTGCAGAAGCTCCAGCCATCCTCACTGCTACAGCTCACTCTACCCAACTGCAACACAGGGTTGCCAGCCCAAACCTGCCATGAGTTTTCCAACTGATCTGGCACTTTTAGTTTCTTACTTTTGCCATTTGTCTTTATGCACTACTCAGTACAACGGTGTAACAAAAGGATAGGGGTCTGCACGTATCACTACTCCACAAAAAATGTAAAGCAGCACCAGCTGATGCGTACATCTGCTTGTGTAAATAACGTATTTTTAAGCACACCAATATTTTCAAAGAGTGAAGAAAAAAGCAACATGATTATCTTCAGAATCCCTCCCTACTGCAAAGACAAGTCTGAGCCTATTAGTACCAATCAACCTCATTTTAAATAAATGTAACAGTCCCCACAAAATTTGTTTATTGAAATTAGCTGTGTGGCAGGGGATAAGTCTGGTTTATTTGCTGCAGTAATTTGTAAAGACAAAGCTGTATGCTGGAACTCTTAAACAAAGTGCTGGAGTCAGCGGGACCTGAGGTTTCAGTCAATCACCATCTGACCTTGAAGAAGTCCATCACCTCGTCATAAATCTGTCATCCCAGCTGTGAAGCTGGATGAAAGCAGGACTTCCCTGCAAACTGCATGCTGCGTCTAGTTTGGCCTTTTGTTAAATAAATATAACGCCCCCTCAAAACAAAACCCAAGAACTAAACAATGCATTGGGGATTTTTATACACAAAGCACTTTGTACTGTACAAAAATGGTGTACTTTACCAAGTGGGAGGGAAATAGATGTAAATATTTACACATGTGCTGCAAAGAGCTGTTACTCACTTGAGGGACGCGTGTGCTGGTAGCTATATAATTCAAGAACTGCATCAGCATACTGGGGGTGCCTTTGCTAGACAGAAATAATGTGCCAGTCTCCAGAAAGCAGCACTGTGCTAAGAAAGGTAAAGCAAAAAACCTGACATTAAGGGGACAGTTCCTGCCAGACTAGAAATTAAATTAGCTTCAAACAAAACTGACATTCAACAAAGCTACAAGTGCTTGGAGCTTAATTATAGGAGTACTAACTACTAGGTTAGTGTCCAGATTTGGTTTTTCCCCCCCTCCACTTTTCCATCATCTCACAAACTCTTCCAAACAGGCAAGTGTATTTTGGACTGGTAAGTAAGCCTGGAAGCACAGAAAGCCGCTATTTCTCCTTATGCAACTTACACCTGATTACCCCTTATGCCTCCCAGGAAGAAAAGTTCAAGGAAAGACTGGGATGAGAAGGGTCACCTCAGCCAGTAGCTTGTCTGCTTCAGTTGTGTCCTGGTGCAAGTGCAGGACCTGCTACTTCACATCCCTCCATACCTAAGCTCCTATGGAGGTTACAGGACACTGTCTTGAGACTGACACTTCTACTATGGTATTTAGATCGGTGACACAAGTCCAGAAAAATGGATTTAAAATCTGTGCTATGTATGGGAATGAAGTTGACTTGATTCCTTTACACATGGCAAAGTCTGGCTCCATTAACTCATGGGTACTAACAGCTCAAGATTGCAATTTAAAAGTGATAAAAAAGTCTGGAACCAGACTTCTAAAAGCTTCCTTACAAGCTAATTTCATCTTCATTATAAAGTATAATCCCTCCATTCAGAAACTTCTCAAGTGGCTACTGTTTTCCATCACTATCACTTAAAGGTGAGCTTGTTTGACAAGCGTCACTGCAATAATATGTTTGCCCCTAGTTTGCTAATCAGTCGCCCATTTCTAATCAGCCATTTCTTTCCATTTTCATATACAGAGGAAGCATTGCTTGTAACTGCAACCCTGAACCACATCTGATAAGCTGCTTAGTATTTACATAATGTCCACACTGAAACTGGCAAGCACATCACATTGCACACAGATTAAAAGACATACAAAAACTTGCATGACTCCAGAGCACCTTCGGCAACTGTGAATCTTTGTCTACTTGAAGCTGCCTAATCTGCTCTAAGGACATCAAGTACAGAAAACAGTTTGTCCGGCTTGTGGAGAGTCAGACTTAAGGATTTCACACTCAAACAGCACTGACTCAAGTAGCAAAGTTCAAGGACTTTACCAAGTGTGACTGAGAAGCTTATCGCTACCCCAAGGTGAATACTGCCCTACCTAACCATGTTTGATTTGGCCAAGCCCTGGGGTTTTGTTTTAATCTAGCATCAGCCTGACATTATAACTGAAAAATAAAGCCTTCACTTAGAAATTTCTGTAGGCTGCTACTGTCCAGTATTTCTTCCACAGAAATAGACATGTATGTGATGCAAAGTAGATGCATTTTAAGTCCAGCGATTTTGGGAAGCAATGCACATACATATCTGTGAGAGCAGCTGCACACACATTTCCTCACCTCATCATCTACATACAGAGCACACATACGCATAAGTTCATACTTTCCAGAAAAGCCATTGTCAACCTATTATGAGCATTAAGATACCACATTGCATTGCAATAGCTCTGCTGGTTTCTGAAAGCATTTGAACGAATGCATTTGATATATACACGTGGGCATGCTTGGGATTAACAGGTATCAGCAGCTCATTCAGAGTGACTGAATATGCACAGCAGCATCTGGTTTGATCTGTTAACACCCTCATACATCTGGAATACAAGGCAAGCATTTTAAAAAATGCCCAGAGAAATAACCCAGAAGAAAACAGAGGGCCATGCTTAAGAACATGCAGACCCTTAGAAGTGTTCTGCTTCTTGGCCTCCCTTTTGCCTTCTGCCCAGGTTTTGATGGATGCAGCCCCTGCCCACCTCAAAGGTTCCGTTCATGTGCAAAATCAGTGCAGCAGTCACATTCTCCTTAGAAGTACATGCTCAAATGCTGGACTTAACCAAGCCTTAGTCACGCTTCTGTTGCTTTCCTGATCGTGCAGAAACACTGCTCCCTCTTCCCCTTGCAGAGGACATGTGAAAAACATTAACATATCTCAAATGCCTAGCAGACCTTGAAGTATCCTTGTCAGAACTTTACATTTCCTGGGCAAATCTTGTGGTGACAGAAACCCTGTGTAACTGCATTTAAGTCAATAACAATGCACAGATAATGCCAATGAAGTCTGGCCATCAGATTTCAATGTATATTAAATGCCTGCCAGAAAGCAGCATTAATAATGGAACGGATTTTATTATTTACTTCTAATTAGAACTCCTTGCTGATGCTAGTGAAAAAAAAAAAAGCCACTTTCAAAAGAAAAATAATCAGTAGTAAAAGACATATCATTATTTTCATTATAGGCTTGTGGCACTTCTAGCTATTAAGACTGCTCTCTTTCCAAATCTGTTTTCAATAACTTACAATTCTGCTACATGTGGAAAGCTTCAGATGAAGGATTCAGTGGCAGGTACAGACCTTACTAATAACGCATATATTTTCAAATTAGCTTATTTTATCACCATAAGCAACACAGTATTCTTGCTTCACTCAGGTGTACAGTAATTCTAGTGATTCGATATGTGAACACTCTACCAGACTTCTTTGGATAAGGTAAGCTTAATTTAAAGAGGGAATGAATTATTTCCAAGAGGCAAGATTTTATCTTTACTGTAGAAGTCATCAGTTCAACGAAGTTACAAATCACTGGAGAAAAATCCCACAGCGAGTGTTCAGTAGAACCTCAGACATTCATCAGCTGAACACGCTGGGAGAGCCCGTCTGCCTCTGGTGTGCTTGAGTTGCTGCTGCTGAGCAAGACCTCCCCATGCTTCCCCCAGCAGCTCCAGGAGGCTGCTAACTGTGCTAACCCAGTCTGAACCATGTGGAAGGAGGACCCACAAATATCTTGACACTCATGCTCCGCAAGAGCTGAAGGCTTGATGAGGTTTTCTGCTCTTCTGGCGTTTGCAGGGAGGTGCCTGATGCCCAGTGCTGAGGCTGCCCCAGTGCCCGCCCAGCAGCCCTGCTCCTGACTGGGGGGGTGCAATGGGTCCTGGGTGCCCGGTCCTGCCATCATCTACCCAGGGACTGATGCTTCCTCTGGCACAGGTCCCTCTCCTCTATCGTGTGTGCCACAACCACCCTACTGCAACCGGGCAGTACGCTACTTTCCCACAGTGCAAAGAGGCCCTGCAGCATTTACTAGCTTTCCAGGGTTTGACTTCGCAACAGAGTGGTTTTCTGCTAAGTACATTTTATGGCTGTCCTTAGTTAAGTCAGCTTGCATAGATAAATCTCCTTAAATCACCTCTCAGCTCCATCATGTGTATGGTAAACAGGACCTGGCTTGTTTTACAAAATAAAGTGTGCTGGGTGAGAAAGAGACACATGACCTATGCTAATGTTTCCTTCCTTTGGTTTAGCAAACATAAAAGCACCACCATGAAAGAGCACTTAAAGTTCCTTTTGCAACTCATATTGAAAGAGTTTATTATCACATTGCAGAAATGCTTTAGGGGAAACCTTGTTCTGATAGTGGTCTCATGAGAAAGCCTGACGCTTTCAAATGAGTCGCTTTGAAATGTTCAAGAATGAAAACATCATGGGACTCCTGGAGATACAGCGACACATTTTATCCCACCAGGAAGCTCCTGTGCTCCCTGCTAAAAGAACCTGAAGTTCTGCAAGTACTGCATCTTTCAAATGGAGAGTAATTTGGACATGAATCCTTGGAAATAATCTGGGATTGAAATTCCAATCTGACTGAACAGATTTAGTTTGTTCAAAATTAATCTGTGCAGTGAAGGGTACCTGGAGATGCAGAATATCCCCCTTTGCTTCTGTATTTCTTACGTACACAGAGGTAACATAGACCTCAAGAACTATTTGAATGAGTCTCGGGGAAAGATCAAAGGAGCCTTCCATGTACAGAACCAACAGCACAGAGTCAAAGGCATCACAGCCTTCCCCAGAGGACCTGCCAGCAGACACTGCCTACTTCCCTATACTCCGATGCCCCCACCTCACAATACCTGCTGGCTAGTATGTGGGCTGGGGCCACCACCAGCACACTGAATGCAGCACCCTGAACACCTGCCAGGTGTCTGCAGCTTTTAAACTACTCACTTGACTTCAAATAGTAATGTGAAAGGATTTCTCCCCAGGCCCAGCCCTGATGGGGCAGTGGGGCAGGAGCAGAACATCACAGAGTCTCTCAGTTTTGAGAAGCACTCCTCAAAAAAAACTTCTCAAAAAAAAAAAAAAAAAAAAAAAAAAAAAAAAAAAAAAAAAAAAAACAACCAACAACCAAAACAAAAAAACCCAAATCTCTCAGTTTTTTCAGTACTTCTGAAAATGGTTGTTTGGACACATACTAGCATTTTCTCACAAGCCCTCATTGTGTAAAATCCCATCCAGAATTACAGTCATTTTTCACTTTTAAATGTAAAACAAAGAATAAAGAACAATACAATAAATTGTCTATTACGATAAAAAAAAGCGAGCACTTTCTATTACTTGGGTTTGGCTCAAGCCTTGATGGGAATAACTTCATGCACAACTTAATGGGAGTCTTCAAGTAAAAATCTCAGTGTCCCTCCTACCATTTATGTATCTATCAAACCTCACCAGAGCACAACTGAGCAGTGCCCTGTTGCAGAGCAAAGTATCCCAGAGTGTTAATTGCACTTAACTTAAACCACGTGTCCCTAAAAACACCAACACTGAACAATGAGATCAGCCCAACATCCAAGGGAATTTAGGAACAAGGGAACAAATGAAGTGACAAGCTTCCTCCTTGTGAAGCTACAGACTCATTGTTGTCGGTTTTTGGCACGATGCAGTCTGAATTCCTTCCCATGTTTTGTGAACAGCTGAACTGTGTTCCCTTACAAAAGAAATTAATATGGCAGCCTGCATACATCTGCTTTAATCTTAAAACAAAAGCAGTTTTGCTATCTTTAGTACAAGCATAATAAAAGCACCAAAAAAGCACAGATGGTTTGGATTTCCCTCGCAGAAAGCAAGAGGGGAAACTGACATGTCAACTGTTTACATAGCCACAATCCACCTCGTGGCCGCAGCAAACCAAGGGGACACACAGTAAGTACCCCTTTGTCAACATCTCAGATACAGATTGCTTTCATTCAGGTCTTATAAAAAGCATAAAGCAACTCTCTGCTCACAGATTAATGCTTTTGTTCATGCAGATTTAATTTATAATGTTAGTAAAACACTTTACAATGACCACACTAATGCCAAACAAATTAATTTCAGTAAAAGCTAAAGCAAACACTACCATTATGTTTAGGCAATACAGAACAAAACTCTTGAAAACCCAACATTAAAGGAGTTATTTATGGTCATTGCTCGTCCCTCCTGCCCCCGTCATTCATGCATTAAAAAAATCTTCAGGCTGCTCACTTGCGAACTCCCTGACTTCTGACAAAAAGTGGCTATGCATTGGTAGCCAGAAAGTTCCTCTTGCAGGAATAATAAAATCAACTTGGTCTGGCAAACGGAGGTGGTTTTGTGGGGTTTGAGGTTTTTGGCTTTTTTTATTCGGCTTGGGTTTTTTTTAGAATTCAACCTTTCTTCTAAAATACCTCAACTCCAGGATTAAAACTTTCCCCTTTCTGTAATTAATCAAACTGATAGCGGTCTTGGCAGAAAAGGAAGTAACAGGAAAAAAGTAAGGACGGCACATGTGCAACATATCCAAGAAGTACTTCTTAACCTGCTCTGTATTTTTTATGTAATACAAAGTAGTTTGCAGGAAAACGCATACAAAAAGAGGCTTTCTCCTATTAGTAAGAAATATTCAAAGAACATCAGTCATGTATGCAGCTCTGGTGCCCTCAACATAAAAAGGACATGGAGCTGTTGGAGCAAGTCCAGAGGAGGGCCACGAGGATGATAAGAGGACTGGAGCACCTCCCATATGAAGACAGGCTGAGAAAGTTGGGGCTGTTCAGCCTGGAGAAGAGAAGACTGCGTGGAGACCTCATAGCAGCCTTCCAATACCTGAAGGGGGCCTACAAGGATGCTGGAGAGGGACTCTTCGTTAGGGACTGTAGCGATAGGACAAGGGGTAATGGATTCAAACTTAAAACAGGGAAGTTCAGGTTAGATATAAGGAAGAATTTCTTTACTGTGAGGGTGGTGAGGCATTGGAAAGGGTTGCCCAAAGAAGTGATAGATGCTTCATCTCTGGCTGTGTTCAAGGCCAGGTTAGACAGAGCTTGGGTGGCACAGTCTAGTGTGTGGTGTCCCTGCCTATGGCAGGGGGTTTGGAATTAGATGATCTTAAGGTTCTCTCCAACCCACATCGTTCTATGATTCTATTTAAAAATATTGCTCTTGGTATAAAAGCAGATAAAAAGGCAAGCTGAATTAGCTCCTGAATGAGACAAGAAAAAAGTTTTCTGCTACAGATATTGCATTATGAAATGTCTTTTTAATATTTCTATGCTATATCAATAAATATTTTGGAAAATTTAAAAGATCCAAACTAATGATTTTTTCAATTAGCAAGTACTTAACAAGTAAAAAAGACAGCACATCAGAAAAAAACCAACAACAGTAACTTGCTCAATGTACGAGTGCTTCCACTTGAACCAGTATTTAAACACTGCACTTGTAACAACTGGGGGCCTGAAGCAGCATTTCCATTAAGGAAAAATGTGAGGCCCTAAGGTCACATTAAATCCTCACTAGGCACGGGGAGGCTTTTGTGCATTGCAGCTACGCTCCATTAAATGCTTCACAGGAGGGATGGGACGATGCAGCTCAGTGGGCTTGGGGGGACACGTGTGGGCTTGCAGGACATGTATGGCTCTGTGGCCTCACTTGGTTCAGCGAAACCTCCTTCTGAAGAGCCTAAGACAGAGAAAGCACAAGTGAGGGGGCACAGCCCTCCCTCCTTGCAGTTCCTCCCAGGCAATGCCCCCAGGCTGGGGTACCACATGCTGCCTGCCCAAGCTTGGAATGAGGCAGGGAGACCAGTCTCCCCACAGATGCTCCCGGCAGACGCTCCCGGCGCCCGGCTCACATCTGTCATGAGCTCTGTTTACAGGCGCGTCAACAGATGCTTGCAGCGAGAGTCGCTGAACTTTGACATCCGGCAGAAAGATGTAAACACTTCCCCGCAGAAGATAAATCCCAAGTACTAAAAGGCGCCCCAGCTGACTTCTGGCCCTCCCCGACCCTACCGCGTCCCCCAAGACCAAAATTCCCATACACAACCGTTAAACACAAGAGACCCAAAACACAGAACACCCCAAGATGCCAACATGCAAACAGCCACAGCATCAAGCTTTTTTGAATATACTAGAAATAATCAGGAGAATCATTACAAGTAAGCCAAATATAACTAACTGCACAATAAAGCGAACTTTACACTGTTTAGACAGATGGAATCCGATTTCCTGGTGTAAAGCTGCTGAATTTGGCATTGACCCTGAACCCCAAAGACAGGGGATCTGCTGCCTGCAACACACATATGGCCAGTCAGTAGTCTCTATTCTTCATAAGCACCATTAAATTAAAAAGCATGAAAGTCTTCATAAATAAAGTTTGCAGAAAGAGATGGATTTATTTAACGCTAAGAGCAGCCAAGACCAAAGTCCACTGAATATAACTGTGTATTTTCTTAAGAGGCTGTATATACAAAGGAACACACAAAGGGCTTCTTTAAAATGCTCCCTTGTAAGGGTGTATTTCAAGGGTAATGGATATTGAAGTCAGGGAAATGTCCACAAAAACACTGTTCGTAAAGATTGTTGAGTCTTCACATGGAAGAGCTAGAAGCAAGCACGATGCTTTTCTACGGTAACTAAGAAAATCCTTGTCCAAAAGGATTTACTTCTCCGATGCCTGATCCTAATGAACTGATGAAGCCAAACACAGCATTTACTGATAAACAGTCCTACTGACTTCAGTAACTTAAGCCAAGTAACTTCAGTGGTGTTATTCATGCCCTGTGAATATGAACGGAAGACTCTTGTTTAAAAGGGCTCCTCACAGTAGCAAAGGCTAGCACAAGAGAGCCCCAAGCAAGGGTGAGAAAGGACACAAGGCAAAGAAAAGAGTCCTTATGAGAAGTGCTTAACCATTGCCTGCAGGTTTGAGATTTTTATTTCTTTTCTTTTAAACCAAAAATGAGGAAAACATGCACTCTTCTGGTATAACCACTTGGCAACTTCAACATAATCCTACTGCTAACTCAAAAAACCCAAACAAAAGGAACCCCACAAACCAAGCAAAGAAAGAAAAAAAACACCCCCAAACCTCAAACAAAGCCCAGGTCTGACTTTTCTGAATGAGGTCACAATGAGAAGGTCCCAGCCTTCAAACTAGAGGAGGAGGGGGTAGGGAAGAGGAAAGGTGAAAACCTCCATGGAAAACATACTTGAGCCGTGTTTAACAAGGACCATCTGTAGCTTTCCAATCCCCAAGGTGCAGAAATGCTCCAGTAGAGCCACAGTAAGTTAAACACACAGGAAAAAATACTTTTGTTACTGACCTAACCATTTACAGGTGCCTCTGATTTGAAGCTACGCATACTGAGCAGCACTGTTTGCTGATATAACACCATGCTGTGAAGGACTTCTTTGTAGAGAAAGTTCACAGAAAGCTGCTTTAACTGAGGAAGTCTTTACTGGTGAAATGTGACATCTGTTTTTTAAAGAGCCTACATTTTTGGGATATTACCACTCAGCTGCTTCTATTTATAACATCCTTGATTTAAAAGTTCCTCTCAGTCAACTAAGCAGGTATGCAACTAAGTATCCTGAAATTTCAGTGTTGGACTTGGGACAGTTTGCAGGAATTGATTCGACTTTTACTTCTCCCTGCATGAATTTCTTCAGAGCAGATTTCCCCTATGCACACACACCTTATGTCTTACATTATAGAAGTTTTCCCTTGCAAGGGAATGCACGTTATTAAAATGTGTGCTCTTAGTGCTGAACTGAAATTCCCCGGTGCTCAAAGGCTTAAACACAGCGCTACTTACACCAACCACCAAGACTACATTAAAAAAAAAGGGGAAGGGAACACACTGACTACACATTTATTAGCATTATTTTTATATATATTTAGATGTATAAATGGAAGGAAAAGTAGAGAGTCCTAATTAGGAAACAAAAGAGATGATCTTGAAATTAATCCCATGCAGCTCTAGACAGCTCCTCTGAAGATTTCACACACCCCCAAGCTTTTTCTATTTGCTATCTATGCTTTCACTGGCGTTAGTTTCAAGTGTGTCTGTACAAGTCAAGAGCAGAATGAGGTCCTCTTTCATGCAAGGGGAAAGCCAGTATTTTATCTGAAATAAAATAAAGGTCACATTTTTCAGAGAAGAAGAGGAGAGAAACTGGAAAGAGGTTTTTTTCTCAACAAAACCACTGCTAATCTACGCAGCATACACATGTAAGCCATTTCAAACAAAGCATACAGTAACAGCAGGGCTTTTAGCATTTTATTTAAACATTCACTTGAGTACTATATATACACAACTTCATTAAAAATTTATAGAATATGACAATGAGGAAATGTCTGCTTTACTGCAAATAAAACTTTAAGGAAGAAATAATTTTAACCCTAAAAATAGAGGTAGCAAAAATACCCTCAAACATGAAAAAAAGATATAGTAACTGTAATGTAGTCTTTTTTATATATATATATGTCTGTATTCACAAGGAAAAATTAGGACTTTTTTTCTTTTAGGTCTGAGTATTCATAGACTGCACTGACATACTTTAAATATGTATTCACAGACATGATGTTTCCAAAACATCAGGCACCGAGTCCTTTACCAGCTCTGTCCACTGTAATGGAAGAAAACACAAACCAATCGACCCACCAACCGGCAAACGAGTACAGCATCTTCTCTTCTGTAAAGCATCTGAGAGGTGCTTATAAAGAGAAAAATATTTACAAAATGAACTGCCTGCTCACTGCAGCTTCTCGCGCCATTGCAGACCTTTCATTTTCAAGGCCAGCCTGCAGAAGGCTTTTCATGAGGCACTCCAGAGCCAGCTGCAGCCCAGTGTCATGAACGTGTGCTGAAAGGGATGTCATACCTTTCATCTCCCACTCCTTTATCGTGGGCTGGGGTGGTGAAACACAGCCATGATGTACTCATTCCCCCCCTGTAGGTAATAAGCCTTTCACCTACCCTCTACAGTGCCATGCTTCCTTCCTCCTCCTCTCCTCCCCACAAAGAGTTAAGAACACCTCTCATATAAAGACAGGCTGAGAGAAGAGAAGGCTCCGTGGAGATCTTACAGAAGCTTCCAGTACTTAAAGGGGGCCTACAAGAAATCTGGAGAGGGACATTTTACAAGGGCAGGTAAGGGGGGATGGCTTTAAGGTGAGGGTGGAGATTCAGATCAGATATTAGGAAGAAATTCTTTACTGTGAGAGTGGTGAGACACTTGAACAGTTTGCCCAGGGAAGCTGTGGATGCCCCATCCCTGGAAGTGTTGAAAGCCCTCAGTGGATAGGGCTTTGAGCAATCTGGTGTAGTTGAAGGTGTCCAAGCTCATGGCAGCAGAGGTTGGACTAGATGACCTTAAAAGGTCCTCCCCAACCAAAACTGTTGCGAAGTCTGTGAAGACTGTTTCATAGCTATTTGCTTAGGGAAACCCAAACCTACAACCTGAAATTTCCTTTTTAGTATACTATACGTATTGGATATATTCCACACAGCCTATCAAATCAGCTCGTTTTATAACCATCTCACACAGACAGTGACAATAGCAGAACGCAATACTACAGTCATCTTTAGTGATAATTAACTAATAGACTGCTTAATTGAAACATTCAGGCAACACAATAATATTTGAGAATGAATTATATTTTCATGTGATTACCAAGAAATGATTCAATACCTGATACTTCTTAAAATATTAAAAGGTTACAGCAGATTCTTGCAAGTGTCAGCATCGGGTAGGATTCCCTACAACCAATACTCCTTTAGCATACAACTGCATGCCACCGCAGGCTTCTGCAGCCAGTTTATCTTACTCAGAACAGAAAGAAGAAATTAAGACGTGTTGTGCTATGCTGTTTCCATTATCCTACGAACTGACATTTGCAAAGGCTTGAAGTGCAAACTCAAAGTAAAACCTGAGCACAATTCCAGCAAACACACCTTCCTAGCCCACCACCCTGTCAAACACGCCTTGAGAAGTCATGCAAAATGCTCAATGGAAAGATGAAGAAGTGCGAAGTCTAGTACGAGCTACTGAATCAAAGATGAATAACAATGTGATAAGGTCCAAACATTTTCATCAATTTGTCATTAGACTTGAACATAAGCTGCAGCTGTCAAAAGGGTCTGGGAATCAATAGACTGGCCACACTTCAAAAATCATCATCGCCCCATATTTCTGCAACCTGACCCCTTGCTTCCCCTGCCTTGTTCTTCAAAGTGATATACAGCATTGCAGGGATTTCTAAACCATCAGGGGTAATCATCAGGCATTATTTCAGTTTCATTTCACCTGCTTGCAACCTCCTGCAGCATGCAGGTGACCAAATAGCAAGGGCGGGATGGGCTAAAAGCCTATCAGGAAAAGCAATGGGAGAAAAAAAAAAATATTAGTTGGGCAATGTCAGATGGCACAATCCTTTTGCACACAAAGTGCACTCCTGAAAATACAAGCCTTGAAAGGATTAAGTTATTAAATGCAGTGAATTGCTAGTGGGCCTTTGGCTGAGCAGTAGCCAGCTCAGACCTGCCAAGGAGATGAATGCCACGTCACAGGTCTGAAGGCTGCTCCCTACAATCTTCCTGTTTCGCACCACTTGCCCACTTGCTTTCAAACACAAGAGGCCAAACCAAAGAAGTTTGTTGGTTTTCTGACCACCCCCCTCACCCCCCATGATGTTTGTAGCACCAAGGTGTTCTAAGGAAACATAATCAGTCCGATGATAACATGGTAACAACTTGAGACTTTTTCCATATCACCTGAAGCTTCAGCTTGCATCATGTACGCCATGGAAAGGCAGCAACACCGCATGTAACACACACATACAAGACCATTAGCAAGCAGCTTTTCCACTGGTGGATGCCAGCACTAGTTCTGCCATCATTTCTGAGGGCACCAAAGCAAGCTGTCTGGTTTACAACAGCGTCTCTGAAAGACATGCTTTTCCACCGTGCTTACCCAGAAAGACGTTAAGTGAAGTCAGCAAGAACACACAGCATGTTTTCCAGCCTGCCATGCTTTTGCTTTAACTCCCTCACTACCTGAGGCTACCTTCATCTGGTGTAAATAAGTAACAAAAGGAAGCAAAACTGAAGGACAAACATTCTCTGAAAGTCAAAGCGAGTGTCCTCCAGAGGCTGGTAACTGTCTCAGCATTAACCAACTGAACTAAAACTGAGATTTCTTCAGGGAGGCTGCAGGAAGCTAGATCTAGATAAGCCATAGCCTAATGGAGAGTGGAATGTATAAATACATTAGTGTGTGAGAAAGCAGAGCACTTCCAAGCTGTCAGGAAGTTCTACCTTCTTCTGGGGGTTAAAAAAAAAAAAAAGAAAAAAGAAAAAAGTGGGGGAGAGACAAGCTCCAGCTCCACATCAAGCTTCTTCCACCAGCTGGCAGCCAGGCAAATAGCTACACACTGCCTGAGATGGCCAAGATAACCCAAGGAGATGCTGGGACCAATCTCCATCCCTGGTAGGAGCCAAGAGTGCTTGACAGCTAGGAAGCGGGTATAATCATTCCTTCACAATCCTTTTGTGACAGGAGCTGGTGGAGCTGCCCCAGTTTTGCTCTGGGATGTGTGCCTTGCTGCCTCCCACTGAATCAGTGGCACTCTGATACTGTGATGCCACAATGCCACATGACAGCTCCCCTTTATGTTATTTTAAGGGCATAAAACCACAGAGGCCACCTATCTATTGTAACCACAGACCTATGTGGTACAAGGCTCTCACACCTGGCAGCATTGCTTCAGCTTTGTCTGGCATGATCATAGCAACTGACTGGACAGGCAATGGAAAGAGCTATTAGAACTGAGTTGCACATTCAGGTCATACAAAAGGAATATTTTATTCACAAACCTTAGGCTTTTTGTTTCCCCTATGCCCTCCCCACAAGGAGAACAGTTTCTTTTCCACAAAATGGCAAAAAGAGGAGTGTAGCCCATACCTGACCATAGTCTGTCCTGAATACGACGACTCCTTCTGCACAGGAATGAACAGTACTGGGATAATGCTGATTATTTTCTCGCAGCCAGACCCGAGACCCCTGCAATAAACAGAATACAGTTACACATGCCATAGCAGTAATGGTTTTAATGAAAAAAGAATTTCAGTTAATACTTTTCTCTGGCAATACTTATCAAGTAAAAGGAGAAAAAGCAAGAGCAAAATCCAAATAAGCAAGTGAAATAAATAAAACAATCTCTTAGCAAGTATTTGTTGGTTTCTGCCGGAACAGTAAACATAGGAGAACTACACTGAAGTGTCTTTTTTTTGTTGTTATTGAAGTTCCTAAATGCCAGCAACAGCAGCTGGAGCCAATTCTGTGAGTCATGTGCCTCATGTTAGCACATGTAAAGTTACAAAGCACTGTTTGAATTTACACACAGTTTAAAAGATCCTCCTCAAAGCCGGCTGGCTCCCTACCTGTTTATTTTCAACCTCTGCTAGGCACTCACAGCACATTCCCCCAATCATCTTTCACCTTTTTTCTAAACCACTCTGCCCTTTATACCATCCTCCCCTCCTGGCTGCCCAGCAACACAGAGAACTTAAAAAAAGCCAACAAACTGCTAGCAAGCGAGGTTACAAATAAATTATACTTGTTTTTTAAAGGGGGGGAGGCAATGGAGACACTATCGGTGAGACACCTAAGCCAGTCTAGTAAGACAGGGTAGGCACAGACTGTTTTAATTTGCAACTAGCTGGTAGATCCAGCATCAAGAAAACAGAAGTAACCAGCACTGAGTGCAAGGGAGGAGGATGTGGGAGGAGGAACCACAGCTGATGCTGCAGCTGCAGCAAAAGCCATCCACGAACAAAACCCACTCAAGTTGCTCCAGTGCAGAAGGCTTCAGCTGGCATGAAAACACTGAGCAAGACAGCAGCACCCCATGGCCTGACCTCCAACACAAGCTATGCTCCCATTCTCTGCAAAAGGCTCCTTATCAGAAAGACAACAGTTTAGCAGTATTTAGAGAGTGGAGATTATTTATTTGTTTTTATTCCCCCCCACCAGAACAGTCAAATTCTCTCCTAAAGAATAAGTAGAAAAGGGCTGGGATATAACCTTGTAATCATGAAGTTCTGATTTGGGTGTATGCTCACTGAAAAAAACAATTCAAATAACTAGTTTTGCATGCCACCGTCCAAAGGTTATCCTTGCCTAAGCTTCTACACACAGAAACTAGACTTACAGTCTTGTTAAAGTTGTTGGGGTGCAGGTTCCTGATGCACAATCACAACAAATACAAATTCTTATTTCTGTATACACATTTAAGGCTAGTTGCCCATGAGTCTACCACAGACTTCAGCCATGTTGCATACACTTTAGATAATGCTGAATAAACACTGTTATTGTTTCTACGATGGGAGAACAGCAGCACTGAGACACAAAACAATGCTCACAATGTAAAGACTTCTGCTGCTTGGTTTTTGCAAATGATGAGAGCTCAGCTGCACACAGGACCAGGTAAGGGCATCCCTCATTATTTTTTTCCCCTCTACCTTTGGCAAACAGCTTTGTATTTTAAATGCTGCAAATGCCTGCAGAGCTGTTTGCCCTTCTACCTCCAGAACCTCGAGCCAAACAGTTTCCAGGTTTACAGCAAGTCTGAGGCAGTTCAAATGCAGGATATGTCAACTCAAAAGCGCAGGGTGAGGGCAGAGGGGAGGGGAAAGAAGAGTGCTAGCACCTGAGGGGGACAGGGAGAAGCAGGTTACTGGGAAGCAGCAACGAGAGGACTCCCCAGAAGTGGTAAAAGCAATAGACAGGATTTTAATGTTTAGCTTAAAACCTAGTGACAGCAGTGGGAAGAATTCCACCTGCTCCCTTGGGTCTGCATCAGACTCCAGCTGACAGAAAACCCAGGGTGCTAGCATGTTTGTAATCCTCTCAAGCGGCATGAAAGCGCCCACGCTGACCGGCCCAAAGGCACCTCTCACCCTGCTCCTTCCAGAGGGAGGAAGGTTGATGCAAGGGCACTGCTCTTGGACTTCCTCTGGTACTTCCCCACTGGAGCCAGTAAACAGAAGTGTCCTGTGCCCCTTAGGTACAGGTGTAGGCGCAATGACAACTTGGAAGGCAACATCCTCGTTATTAATGAATATCTACCACAACCATTGGGGTGGGAGACAAAGGCTCTTTCATGTTAATGCAGTTGCTGCCACCAGCCCACTGTCCCCAAGAGTGAAAACTTGAGGCTTGCAGCTGCCCATCAGCCCCTGTGGGGTGGTGCAATGCAGTGCTCAGCTGCAGATACCACCTACTCCACTTAGTCCACCACAGCGTGGGTCTAAAGCCTGTAAGGCACAAGTACACTGCACTGCATAATAAGAGAGATCCCATGGAACACTCTCAAAGCAGGGTGAACCGAGTTTTTTGCCTTGGATTGCTACAAGCCCTCAGCTACCTCTTTTCACCTGTGCATCACAGAAGGCTTAGGTTGGAAAGTATCTGTGGAGGTCAACTGGTCCAAACCCTGCTCAAGCAGGGTCACCTAGAGCTGGCTGCCCAGGACTGTGTCCAGATGGCTGAGTATCCCCAAGGATGGAGAGTCCACAACCTCTCTGGGCTGCCTGTGCCAGTGCTCAGTCACCCTCATAGTGGAACAGTGTTTCTTCATGTCCAGAGAGAACCTCCTGCGTTTCAGTTTGTGTCCATTGCTTCTGGTCCTGTCAATAGGCACCACTGAAAACAGCCTGGCTGTGTCCTCTTTGCACCTTCCCTTCAGGTATTTGTATACACAGATGAGAGTGTGTGTATATATATACACACATGTATGTACACATCTGGCTGTATATATGTCTCTAAATGGGAGAGACATCAATTTGAT